>NC_051154.1:17076758-17325456 GCF_013339745.2 Dermacentor silvarum | reverse complement strand
ACGATTTACTACTTCGCACAACGTTTTATAACATGCACAATTTTGAGTTCACTTCATTCTATAGGTTATTTCGTGTCAGAAGCAAAGTGTACCCCATTGTTATGACGCCGTCAGCGGCAAAGAGGCCAGCGTCTCGACCAGGAAAAAAAATGTGGTTGATCCCTCTTATATAGGAATCGGTATAGAACACGAAAGTGAAACGTGTCTTCACAGAAGTAGTGTAATGTTTATTGCACATTGATATATAATGTCTATTGGTGTTTTGTGGCTAAAGCGCCCTTAGGCGTTGATGCACCCACGCTGACGCCTGGTGGCACGTCTCCTCCATCACGACTACCAACGTCGATGACCATGAGCAACCGTCGTGGATATGGAAGCTGCACTACGCTGCACACGCTAGCACAACGCGAAAGACGAAGCACGTAACTGACACACTAATACAACGCGCAAGACAAAGCACGTAACTGAATCGTCACCGAGTCAAATCAGCGCGTACAGCGCGTCGTAATTGCAGCCTCCGCGATCAACTTCAGAAACATTTTCAGAGCTAATTGCGGAGGCCACGCTCCGCTGTGCTGAGTACGGTGAACGCCACCTAGGTGGCGTTGGTAGTGCTTCTTGATGCCAGCGTCCCTTCGAATGCTGGCATCGAGGCGTCGTAGTGCTGAGACCACCGAAGCGTTCACTGTCGGTGCGCGTTAGTGTCATAATGCAGTACTTCTCTTTTCTGCCCGTAGGCGGCGGCACCGCCCCGAGCAAGAGCGCGGGTACACGGAGGAGTGTTAGATATATAAGGCGCGTCTGTGTAGCTCTCTGCAAATGCGTTTGTGGCGCAGTGGGTTAAACGCTCGGCGATCTATCGTCGCGGACCGAGAGGTCGTGGGTTCGATTTCCAAATTTTGCATGTTTGTGGAACTTTTTCTTCTGGTTTCTTTCTTTGTATTATGTTCTATGACGTATTTCCGTGACGGAAATACGTCAGTGAAGTCTTGGTGGACCCCGGCATAAAACACTTTCGTGTTAAAAAAGCGCCGGGACGAGCGGAGCGCTTGCTCACCGGCCCCGCGCCGCCGGCTCTACCACGTGACCTATGACGTACACGCTGGCGGCGCTGTCATTGGCCGCGGCCTGTCCGACCGATCGGACAGTCGTACTACTAGAGTGTACTACACTCTAGTACTACTATATCCAACAGGTTGGTCGCATGCGGCGCCGGCGATCCGCCGCCGCATGCGGCAGAATATGTTGAGAACTTGTTGAGTGCGGCGGCCGATGGGGCGCGTCGTACGACGGATCGCACTGCAAAATCGCATCGTGTGACAGTGACAAGAACTTTTATTGGTCCTGAGAAACTGGCCAGGGGGAGCCGAAGGCTCCCTCAGGTCAAGTCGGTGGCTCCGCCCACGATGGCACCGGGAGGCGAAATCCCGTTGCGATGTCGTGGGCCCTCTGATTGTCTCGCGCTTTAACCACAACCTACAAGCGTGATAGCTTCGGATTGTAATTTGAATATACGAGAAAAAAAAGTCTGATAAGCAGCCAGGGATCTTTGAATGCTATCGCGTTCCACTCTTAAAGGCGAAGCTTAAGCGCCCCCCAATTCTGATGGTGTTTGGATGTACTTTAGTTCTAGGCAACAATGAGGGGAATGTTGAAAACCGAGCCTTTTTAAATTTTGGACACGTGCGCGCCTCGGGGCAATAGCAAACAATAAAATAATAAAAAAAAGGTCCTGGGGCCTTTACATTTTGATATAAGACGGCTTAAATTGCTCCTGTAAAAATGTCTTCCCAGCAATGCATTTGTGTTTAAAAGTGAAGTGTTAAAGTGAAGGGATCAGTGTAAGCGTGGTCTTTGTAAGCTGGCTTTCCCACCTTCTGTGTTACAGTGAAGCCTACTCATAAAGGAAAATGTGATGCGAACGGAGTCCGATAAAGCTATCCCGTTCCACTCTTAAAGGCGAAGCTTAAGCGTCCTCCAATTTTTTTTTTATGTCCACCGCAGAACGAAGGCCTCTCCCTGCGACCTCCAATTGCCCCTGTCTTGCGCTAGCTGATTCCAACTTGCGCCTGCAAATTTCCTAACTTCATCACCCCACCTAGTTTTCTGCCATTCTCGACTACGCTTCCCTTCTCTTGGTTGATATTAAGAGGAAGAAATGGAGCTGAGCAGGCCATGTAATGCGTAGGATGGATAACAGGTGGACCATTAGAGTTACAGAATGGATACCAAGAGAAGCGAAGCGTAGTCGAGATGGTGAATGCCCCGTGACAATGAAAGAGATGCTCAGGCAGAGCAATTGCCGGCCTCGATCGCCAGGCTAAATCCTGTAGCTACAAAGCCTGTAGCTTTTCCTCCTCAGCGGATAATTCTGTATTTCTATGGTAAATCATCACCGTATTCGTGTGTTCCGCTGGTTGTTTAGAACCGCATAAGGGCAGAGGTGAGCTTATTTGTAGGTATTTATTATATTGAAGCGCAAACGAAGGCACCAACGGAGGTCGCTACAGGGCAAGCTTTCGAAATGTGACTGCGTTCCGGTATTTGAGTCAGTTCTCTACGATATAGTAAAGACACGCAAACCAGGGAAATCGATGAACCCTTTTTTATTAAGAACCGTGACATACTGGTATGTGTAAACTGTCTATGAATATCGTTATTGGAAAACGAATTTTCATATCTTGACTGCACTTGATTAATTCCATGTTCTTCCTCCTTTCCCCCAACTTTTTACGCTGAGGAGCATTCTTTCAATCCGCCCTCGGGGCGTGGATTTAAAGATGCGTTCCGTCGCTTCCTCCTGCGGAGAGGACGAGGACGACTCATGGTTTTGGAGCGTCATGCAAACATCGGGATGCAGAACTTTTTTTTTTTCGTGTCAGGATGGCTGCGTTTGTGCCCATGCGGGGCTTAAGTGGCGTTTCGAGCACTACAGACGACCGCAGCAGACATACTGAAATTGCAGTAAAATACCGTTAACCACAAAAACAGACTCTTAGAACATTAGATGCCACTCCTGAAACCATCCACACGGACTAACTTCCGGGTCGATCCGGCGCGTAGCAGTTTCTTTTCCACTGTAACATTTAGATGGGAGAAACCCGAGTGCTCGCTTATGAATTTAGGTGGTTGCTCCTCCAAGTGTAACCGTGGAATTCGGCGTTAGAGAATGAAATACAGTTTTGTGTGCATTAACTATGCCAGAAACATCAATAATTTTGAAGGTGAAGTGGAGATCTTCATTGCAGACTAATATTGACCCACTGTGTGGCTTCATAGCAATGTGCGCTCTGTTGTGGAGGCACCTTATGTTCGTTTTCCCATTTAAAGGATACTTTGATGCACCTTCTCCTGCATTCTTTTTTCTTCTGCTGCTTTCTTTGAGTTTACACGGTTTTTTTTTTTGTGGCGGCCATGTTATGTGCTCACAGCTGCAGTCAGTAGCGCTCACATACGGTGCAGAAAGCATTGAAGGTAATCAGTGTTATGGACAGATAAAAGAAAAGTCGCAGTTTCGCCCGAAAGGCGAAGCATCAATGGCGATAGCAAATTTACTAGTAGAGTATACGGAGTAAGGATAGTAGTTTTATGGGCTACATAAACTTGGACACATTCGCTTACTAACTGAATTAACAAGCATGGTGTTGGCGCGCTCAAGCAAAAATGAATAGACCAAACTCGATGACCGCAGACAAGCACTGTCAAAACGCTGGCGTAGCAAGCGCGGCATGAGCAGTAACCGAAGGTTCGTGTGGTCTATCGCTTCAACGGAAACTGAGCGGCGAAAGCACAGAGCATAAAAAGGTCAGAGCCGTGTGGAGATCGATTTCAAGATAAGGTGCGCGCGACAGCCCTCAGCCGCGCAGAGTACAAGTAAGTACGCAGTTCCTGGCTGAGCTAGAAGCCGCGCACCCTCCCTCCCGCGCTGCCTTCCCGCTTTCTTCCTTTCGCGTGGGAGACTGAGTCGCCAGTTACTCTTGCGCCCGGTCGCAAGATACGCATTTAGTGCCGCAACTAAACGTCGCCTCCCCTCCGTCCCTCCCTGCCATCCCCCCAGGGCCTTTCGCACGACCGGAGACGTCGTGTTTGCCCTCCGCTGTGCGTTCGCTCTCTGTGAAAGCGCTCGTCACTCTCGCGCTTTCACTCACACATACACAGCATACGGCGCGCGGCGACGAGTTTATCGCCGTTGGACTTTACACGGAACCTCACGGCGACGACGATGGCAGGAATGCGTTTGGAGTGTCCATATAATTGCTATCGCAATAAAACACAACTTCAGCATTAGTGACAGAGCAGAATAATATGTTGTATTTTTGTCAAAGGTGCACAAATTCAGTCAGAAATTCAGGAAGGGTGCAACAGAGGGTTTCTTTTACACATGGTGTAATTAATTTCTTGTTATTTAAACAAAGAAGCGCTTACAAACGGCTCGTCGTAAACACATTTAAATGCAGAAAACAGATACAAATTGAACTGAACACTCTATCTGGGGCTGTGTGTCGGAATGTCGGAAAGATACGCCGGTCTGGTTGATCTTCTTTCAGAACGCAACCACGGCGAATGTGTTGGAAGCCCTGTGCTGTTATTGTCAAAAAATAAAAATAAAAAAGAGTAAGCATGCCCTAATGAATAAGATCAATGTATTGCAATGTGTACTATCGACCAAAAAAGTTTACGGACCACGGGATCTCACAAAACGTTAAATATCCGAGCAGCCTTTCAAAGTAGCCAGTAAAACCGTACACGACAATGTTGTTGGCATTTACCAGTGGAGGCTGGAAATGGCAATACCAGGCTGCGTTTTGAGGCTGCGGAGATATTCAGCTTTTTATCAGATCCCTTGGTCCGTAAACTTTTTTGGTCGATAGTACCATTTCCTATATTGATCACATATTACGTTAAGCACATTTTTTTATCAGCATCACAGTTTTCTCGCTCCGGTATAAAATCGAAGTACTTTATAGGATGTTACCATGTTATCAACTGCCTTCAGACTCCAGGTGCAAGTCTCTACACCAATCATACCCAGGCTCTTTATTTCCCAACACACTTTGATACCAGCCAGGCAGTTTTTTTACTGTTATTACTGTCTTGTAATTAATGACTCATAGATAGGAAATAATGTTGGCGTTGTAGAATAGTTTGTTTTTCTTAAAACCTTGAAATTGCACCGGTAGAGGAGGCGTTACCATGCCCGGCGCGTAAAGTTAACTTAAACAGAGAGAGAAGGAAAAAAAGTCGCACTTACAAAGGGCATTGAACACATTATGACACCATTCACCTGGCGCAATGATGTCAACTTTCGAAAAGTGAAGTACCAGAAAACAGTCTGAGCATATTATTAAAAATGACGAACCCCACCTCATGTCGACCTGAAAGACGGAGTTTCGTAAAAACAAGGAAAGGCGATCCTCCAAAGCGCCACGTTAAAATCAGGTGTTGCTGTTATGTGTGACCTTCCAGCTGGCACCCACAAGACGCTAATTAGCGGTCATGGCTACCACGGGGCGGCCCCAAAGTATGGTTTTCCCGAAAGAGCACCTTTGACTTCCGAAATGTTTCCTGGCTGTAGCACATTCAGCATCATGCACAATCACGCACCACGACGATTTGCAAGTGCGGCCATAACCATTGAATCGGCGGCTGCACTTGCAGGATACACGACGGAAACACGACGGCATAGCCTAAAGTGCGGCGTTGCTACTTAAACGATGGGCGTAGTTGAAACGATAATGCAGCGGCACAGCTCACTTCATAGCATCGAGTGTGCTTTGAAAAGTCCAAACGCACCATACATTTACAGTGAGCCATACCAAAACCTTCAAGGCAGTATCAAGACTTGGTTTTCGTAAATTTTTGTACGAGAAAGTAACCAACGACGGGGTCCGCACACTCCGGATTTGCTACAGCACCCGCGGGCGCGCAATGGGTCCAGCGTTTACGGCTGGCTGAGAACGACGAGCGTCTCGTACTGGTCTCCGGCTGGTCGCGGTGGAGCGGCTTCCACGCAGGTGTCCTGGGTGTGTGGCCGCGGTTGGCGGCGAAACAGCACAAGCGCCTGTCCCGTAAGCGGCCGGCTTTCGGATGGCGGCCCAGTTGTGGACGCACGCCGGGTGCGCAGCCGCGGGCAGCATGTGGACAGGATACGCCGGAACTCGCGCCGGAAGTTGTCGTTGAGCCATCCGTAGAGCAGCGGGTTCGAACAGGCCGAGCTCATGCCGGCCATGTGGCAACAGGCGAAGTAGACACGGTACAGGCGAGAGTCTTCCGTGAGGCTGGGCGTCGAGTCTGCGACCAGGTTGAGGATGTGCAGGGGCAGCCAGCTGGCGGCGAAGATGGCGGCGATGGCCACCAGGAGCACGTTGGTGCGGTGCATACGCTGCTTGTCGTGCTGCTGGCGCGGTGCGCTCTGGTTCAACGGGCCCGCCTTGGCAACGAGCCTCACCCGGAGGCGGCGGCAGATACTCGCGTAGGCCACGGTCACGGTGGTGATGGGCATGAAGTACTGGAACACGATTGAGAAGATGGAGTAGTAGAAGCGGCCCTCCTCGATGGGCCAGTGCTCGACGCAGTACTCGAGGTGCACCACTGTGCCCCGCGCAGGGTCCGGTAGCTCGATGTGGTCGAGCACACGGTACACGAACATGGGCACAGACAGCAGCAGCGCCAGCAGCCAGATAAGTGGCATGCCGACCAGCGCCGAGAAGCACCAGTGCTGCTTGGTCGGATAGACAATAACAAGGTAGCGGTCGATGGCGATGGCCGTGATGCTGAGCGTCGAAACGAAGACGCTAGTGGCCTGCAGACCGGCCACCAGCTTGCACGTGGTCCCACCCAGGGGCCAGAACTTGAGTGCGATCTCCACCAGCGAGAAGGGCATGGTGAACAGGCAGAGCAGTAGGTCGGCGGCCGCCAGGTTCACAATCAGCAAGTTCCGCGCCGTGCGCATCTTAGGGCGCCGCGCCACCGCCAAGCAGACCAGCCCGTTGCCCGTGGCGCCAGTGAGGATGAGCAGCGTATACGCTGCCAGCAGAGCGGCTAGCGTGTCGCTGTCAATGGCCCTCCGGTCGAGAAAGGAGAGCAGGCGGCTCTCCAGCTGCCGGTGCAGCTCCTCGGTGTCGTTGCCGCTCTTGTTTTGCGACAGAAGGGCCTGCGCATGAACGGAGGCAACTGGTATAGTTGGTGCAGCACTTGGCAACAGCGACGCTGGAAACTGTGTGATTGGCGTTATTTAAAAGCTGCACGCGGTTACATCACACCGTTTCTCTAAGCTGCTACCGTCATCGTGCAATTGTCGACTTAACGTATGGTGAAGAGAGATACGTAAAAGCAGGATTGACGTCAATGCTGTACAAAAATGAGACACGCTCTATAAAATCACAGAATGCAGGGTTCTAGGATCCGTGTTTGTTAGCTTCCTAAACATGTATCTGGCAAAATAAAGTTAGAAAAGTGTTAAAGAACTGCGTGACGCGATGTCGACGCCTACTATTATGAGTACTGTGAAAGCAAGGACTGCATAGGCGGAAAGTTATTTCTTTAGAAAATATGCCCCGAAAATGTGGAACGATATGTCAAGATGTCAGGCACGCGGTACAGGCGAAGAAAACTCTTCTATTGAAGCTGGTTCTCATTTACATATTATAGTTATACGCTAGGCATACGAGAACGTTTTACAAGGGTCCAAAGCATCCAGCCACGCGTAACCAGGGGCTGAATTGACGAACTGTTTCCTTCGTACGTGCTTTTTTCCCATTGGCCGCCGCCTTTGCTAATAACGTGTCCGGCATCAGGATACACGCAAAGTGCCTCGAGCGGCCAGTCGCGCGGCAATTTTGCGTGTATTCGCGGGCTTCTTTCATGCTCAGAAAAACACTTTTATGTAGCACGTATTGAGCAACAGAAAGCTGTATCGGGAGTCTTTCATGTTGCTCTACAATTTTCTCATGGGCACTTTTCATCTAATTATAATATTTAGGAAGTAGATTAAGAAGTAGTAAACGTTTCAGCCACAATACTTTTTTTTTTACTATTTTTTGCCGTTGCTATTATTTATGCTACAATAATGTTCGACTATAAAATCAAGTACTCTCGTAAAATTACTTACGAAGTTGCCAAAAAGTCACTTTCAGACGATGTTCAGACCAAAATGAAGCATTAAGGCCTTCAAGGTAAAAATACGTGAGATAGCTCACTGTACGCACCAACACTTCTGCTTGTGATGTAGAAATTTTAATAGGAGAGAATTTTGTTTGAGGCGAAAAAAAATTCACAGACAATTACGATACTCCCTAATACGAATTTTGAGCGCAGCTGTGTAGGTGTTTTGAATTCGCTATATATTGTGGCAAATAATTTGATTCTGAACGACAGGGCTCTCTCGGCGGTGGCGCTGAGCCTCTGCTCGGGCAGCTCGCTTTGCAGCAGCGGCAGACGAAGCATTTCCACCGGTTGCGTCGCTCATTGTTGAGAAAGAAAGCGTGGACGCGGGAGGCGACTTTACAATTGCTAGTAGGTACAGCGGGGGCGTGGCACTGCGGGTCACGTGACTTCCGCTTAACACGTGTTGTCATGGCGATCGTGCAGCTCCTAGGTGCCTAGGGACATAATCGCTTAGGTACTTTTGAGGTACTGGTCTGCGCAGTCGCGCGTCGGCTGCTAGTTACTAAGCGTGGCTCTCTTATCTCCGGGACCGGACGCAGCGACCTTGCAGTGCGCAGCTCCTATGTGCGTAGGGAGCGAATCGTTTAGGGCGCGTTGAATGTCTGGCAGTGTCTGGCACACGCCGGCCGCGCTTTATTATTGTAGCGTTTGCTCTAGTGGCGAAAATCCTTGCAGTAGTGGTGGTGTGGCATGACGGCTTTTTATCTCAGTGAACTGTGGTGGTGTGAACAAGCGGATGCTCGCATTTGTGCCCCGGTGCCGCAGCGGAAGCCGTGGTGGCGGGCGCCGATGCGAAGCGGCGGTCGTTGGGGTGTTGTGGAGCGCAGCGTAGCAATACCTCAAATAAAAAGTACTGCTCCAGTCAGGTAGACTGCTCCCTCCCTGATAGATTATATTTGGATCATCAAAACAGTGATGCGTTTATTTAGGAATACCATCGTTTCTCGCAGGCGCGAGGACAAGCAGGTGCGAGAGAGAAACGATGGTATTGCTAAATAAACGACCGCCGCTTCGCGTCGGCGCCCGGCACCGCGGCTTCCGCCGCGGCACCGGGGTACAAACGCGAGCAGTATCCGCTTGCGCAAGCGCGGACGCAATTTTCTCTCTTGCACCCGCTTGTCCTCGCGCCTGCGACAAACGACTGGCGGTCCCTCCAAAGACCGTCTCGTGCCAGACCAGTGCCTCAAAAGTCCCTAGGCACTTATAGGAGCTCCACGATTGCGATGACAACACGTGTTAAGCGGAAGTCACGTGACCCGCAGTGCCACGCCCCCGCTGTACCTACTAGCAGTTGTAAAGTCACACACGGGAGCGCGTGGTGTGCGCGGAGCGCATTCTCTAGCGGCGGCGGCGCAGGCGAAGTAGCGCATGTGCAGTGGGTCAGAAGCCCACTCCAGCGCTTTGTTTCCATACATGGTATCGATTTCCATACATGCCTGGTCGCCGCCGTCGAGGACGTCTCGTGCGGCACACCGCTTTCCTCCTCACCCTTTCGCCATACTCTCCTCCTCCTCATGCTTCCGCTGCACCCTCCTGCTCCGCTTTCCTCCTCGCGCTCTCTTCGCTATCGCCGTCTTTCATTCCCCGCTCCGCGTTCGCTCTTTTATCCTTTGCTGTGCTCGTTCACTTGGTTACGCCGAGGGACGCCGACGCTCAACGCAGGAGCGGTCGCCTAAAGCCCGCCCCATATTCAGCGTTTTTACCGGCGGCTCCTGCCGTTGCGTCTCTCGGCGTCGTTGTCACCCAGCCACATGAGACGCCTTGGGTGTTAACAGCTGACCCACACATCGCCCGTCGGTGTAACAATTCACCGAAGCCACTGCCTCCATGATCTCAGAAGTACTCTTACGATTGCTGAAGGCTGCGCGAATTGGTTACCGGCATGGTGAAACATGTTAGCAGTAAGAAGGACGAGGCACAAAACACCAAGTGCACAGCATCTGCGCATTTTGTATTTGTTTTTGATCCCCGTTGTCTTTATCATCATCATCAGGCTATTTTATGCCCACTACAGGACGGAGGCCCCTCGCAACCGTCTCCAATTAGCTCTGTATCTCGTCAGCCATCTACATCATATTCCGTCAAATTTCTTAATATCCTAATATTACCAAATCCTCTGCCGTCCATGGCACCTATTCTGCAGTTGAGCAAAACTGCCGCGCGACTGGCCGCTCGAGGCAGTTTGCGTGTATTTGTGGGCATATTTCACACTCGGAAAAACACTTTTATGTAGCACGTATTGAGCAACAGAAATCTGTATCGGGAGTTTCTCATGTTGCTCTACAATCTTCTCATTGACACTTTTCATCTATCTATAATAATCGAGAAGTTGATTAATTAATTGAGCCTGATTATGTAATTAGGTGGAGTGTAAAAAATAATCTGGGTATGTCCAAGCGACGCCAAGCAACATTACCTTGTTTCTGTCCAGCTATGTCGCATTCGCATATTTTTAAATTTTGACTCAAGTTACGTGGGGCGCCCTATATATGTAAATGTACTCCTGAGCAGCAACTGGATTAAAATGGCCCGCTGAGCTTCAATGAGACACTTTCTGGCTTGAACAGGAATTAACCACCCTACCATTGTAATTTTCCTCATGAAATGAACAGTCTCCGCTGTATTAAGGAAAAATAAAGGTAACCCAGGGAGAATAAAACGTTTGGGAAGAGTTGAGTTAGGTGCTTTAGTTAGGTGCTAGTAATAACAAAGTTTAATAATCATGCGCAGTATCGTTTTAAAATCTTACCATTAGCTCGTTGGGACTCATGCTGAGGCCCTCCATGATACGTGTGCCCTCTCCGAGCTCACCCAACGCACTCCAGCTTTGGCCGAGGACCAACGGGTCGTCCTCGCGGTCTGGAGATCTCTCTAGGCCAAGAGATGCACAGCTCTACACAGCGCCACTGCAGAATCTGCGTTGAAGTGTAGTGTTTGCTTGTAGCACGCAGCCGCATTGAGTCAGTAAGAAACCAGTCCGCAAAATCAATCAAAAATTTAGCCCATAAATTAATTAAAATTGTGATTTGAGCACATTCATTTTAACGTTGGTGTGGCAGTGCCTCATAATATGAACGCTCGCCAGTATAGCATAGAAAGGAAACAGAGAAAAGCCGCAGAATTGCGGGAAGTATATACATGAGTCAAACTGGTTGGGGAACTCCACAAAAACAATGGAGTTCAAGTGCAACCGCCTCTGGTCAGGTATGCATACAGGACTAAACGGACTACAGCGAAAGCCTCCGCGCGCGTTGGTGTGCTGTGCTACTCAGCTCAGCCCCAAAAGATCAACTGTGGGCAGTCTAGCGGGCCAACGACGCCGCCAGAGCCCAAGGGCTCGTGGCAGATGCCTAGGGAGGGTGAAGCCCATAAACTTGCCAGACAAAGATAAAAAAAGATAAAGTTTTTACCTACCTACCTACACGGGCAGCCGCGGCCGAGCGTGAGCGGACGATAGTCGGCTTCTTCCGGAAGTACGTAATTCTTATCGAAATCCAAAAGCAGATTTTCGCTTACTTCAGCCTGTTTATTAAACATCGTTAACAGATATACACCGTAACAGTAGGAAGAAGCTCACTGATGCAAACACCCTTGTTGATTGATGTAAGCTATTGGCCAATAGCAGCCGCATGTGGGAATCCGCTATATTACGAAATAAAGCATCCAGAAAATAGTGAGGAGTGGGCTTCTGTTGAAAAGGGATTGTTTGAGAGAAAGGTGACTTCGCGCTCCGCTTACGAGCTCCACGCAGCGAGCACGACTGCAAAATTTGGCTGAGATGTTCACAGCAGCGTATGCTGTCCGCGGGCTATGTTTTTCACCAAGTCCGAGGGGTGGTTCAGGAACCCCCTAAAACAGTTTCTTCAAACTACGATCGGTGACTTGTCTCCGTGCATGCGCGGTCGTCCTTTGGAGTCACCTCACCGTGTTATTACGATAGCAATTATATGGACACTCCAAGCGCATTCCTGCCATCGCCGTCACCATCGACGTCGTCGTCACCGTGAGGTTCCGTATAAAGTCCAATGGCGATATTATGGTCGCCGCGCGCCGTATGCTGTATGTGCGAGTGAAAGCGCGCGAGGGATGCGCGCTTTCACGGAGAGTGAACGCACGGCGGAGACTCAAACGCGATATCTTCCGTCTTGCGAAAGACCGTGGGGGGATGGGAGAGAGGGAGGGGAGGCGTCTTTTAGCTGCGGCACTAAATGTGCGACCGGGCGCAAGGGACTGTCGGAAAGGAGGAAAGCGGGAAGGTAGCGTGGGAGGGAGGGGGCGCGGTTTCTACTCTGCCACCAACTGCGTACTTTACGCGGCTGATGGCTGTCGTGCGCACCGTATCTTGAAAGCGATCTCCACACGGCTCTTACTTTAGTACGTGCTGTGCTTTGGCAGCTCAGTTTCCGTTGAAGCGAGAGAACCTTAATTCTGTCACTGCTCCCACAGCGCTTGCTCACGCCAGCGTTTTGACAGTGCTTGTCTGTGATCATCAAGTGTGATCTATTCATATTTGCTTGAGCGCGCTGACACCATGCTTGTTAATTCAGTTAGTAAGCGAATGTGTCCAAGTTTATGCAGCCAATAAAACTACTATCCTTACTCCGTATAACTCCGTATCCTTGCTAGTAAATTTGCTGTCGCAATTGATGCTTCGCCGTTCGGGGGAAACTGACTTTTTTATTTCTTGCAGCATTTCCAGCACTTTTATGCATAATTAGCATGACAAAGAAGGAGTACGAGGTGGAGGTAGGAGCAGCCAGCGATGCTTACAGATGTCAGTATCTCGCGAAGCCTAGGTAATAAAGAAGCGCATGCGTAAAATAAATTGCGTGTGAATGCGCGTTATGAACTGAGCTTTGTTGAAAAAGGGCACCGAATATTCTTCGTATAGCAAAGGCGGAGGAGCTGGAGAAGCGAGTATGGTTCGCCAATACTAGGCGATTATGTTTTGTGAGGGGTCAGCTAGCTGCTAAATGTTTTTCTCACTAATGCTATTGTTCGGTGAAAAGTGCTTTGGAAATAATATTAGAATGTGCTCGCGATCGAGAATGGCATTGACTGCCCTGTTTCCTGCGTTTCGTGTATGCCGTATTGTTTTCGCGTGTTATTGTACGCCTATAAACACATTGGTCACTCAAGAGGGGCTCGAATATGCAAGGTACCGTATTTAAAACGTCGTGCCAATATTTCTCTACACAACATTAATGCTGGGTGATGCAAATAATCGCGCGTACTGCGGCACGGCGTCTTCCAGCGGTGTGTTGCTTTACTTCTCTGCGGGGTGTTGATATTATGCTGGCCTAGATTTTCCGCCGTTGCGGCATTTGCTTGCTATGACTTCGCTCCGTTGCTACCTGCGCTACAAAGACATTGACAGCACGCTCCATAGTCGCTTCCAGATTGAAATATATGAGGGGACAATCCGCACACGCAAGTTATTTTTCACCGTTCGCGCGCTCACTTTTGTGTCGGCGGAGGTTGTCGACGACTTTGATGCAAGTGCACGCCTGCAAGAAAAAAAAAAAAAAAAAAAGGAACACGTGGAAAGCAATGTTATTACAGAACGCGGGAATGGAAAATTGTCCAAGTTGTTCAAAATTGCCTCTTTGTCCCTGAAACGCCGCGGGACAACAGTCGTGAGCAAGGGCTTACACCTTTACATTTAGACACACGTGCATTTCTTCAAGGAAAATACATGCGCCGTGGCAGCGAACTGATGAAGCAATGACGTATTCTGGACAATTTTTTTGCACATTTTATTCGGACGCTTTTTGCATTCTACATTGACATTCGCCACATACACACACACACACACACACACACACACACACACACACACACACACACACACACACACACACACACACACACACACACACACGCACACGCACACGCACACGCACACGCACACGCACACGCACACGCACACGCACGCAAAACAGTGCCGTCATTGACGATAGCATGTGAATGACACCAAAGCTGTTCCGCGTTCTACGAAACCAGCTGAAATGTAGGACAGAACAAATGTAAGACGTTTTTAAGCGCAGTTAAGTGCTTTTGCAAAGTGTGATTAAGAAGCTCAATTTAAGATACTGTTTCGCTGGAGGAAACGAGGCAAACGAACACATCTTCTTCAACTGCACGTCAGCGCAGACGAATCATAGGCAAAAAAAAAAAAAAAAAAATCGAACGACAAGAAAAAAAAAAAAGAAAAGACACAAGATAAAAGAAACTTATAGTACAAGCGCATTCGCGAATTTATTCCATTAGAGCTATTTGCAGTCCGCACATACGGTGCTTCATTTCTCATTGTAGCGAGTTTTTTGTTCTATCGCAACGTCGTTAGAGAACAATTAGTAAGAAATTTTTTTTGACATTGTTTTCACTGAGCCTCTTCGAAGTATTTGCAAGTTGAGAAAATGTCGATTACGAGGAATTGGGCTAGTATTCCGCAAAATTTTCCTGTGCTGGCACTGTTCCTAAGAGAATTGGACGGGTTTATACACCTCTAGGAAGTGGATCTATATTACCCAGGCTTAAGGCTGACCCGCTTGTGAACGATGGCGTTTTCATTACGTGTCAGAGGAAAGAGCAAGTGGCCGTCATGCTGGGTGACAAGGAGCAGGAAGAGAGGACGAAGTGAAAGCCTTAATTCTACCTCGTGTATGAACATATATCTCCTGAATGTGAAATTTTAGTGTTAGGAATAATACTTCCAGGCTGCGCAGCGCTCTCTATAATTAATACCTACTTCCCTGCTGGGATGTCCGCACACTTGAGGCCACCGTGGACTACTGCCAAAAGAACACGTTGTTCACGGGTGATTTCAATTCACATCATTTGGCGTGGGGTTTTCGCATCGATGAATCCGGGAAACGTTTATGGGATTGGGCTTTTTCGAACAATTTTACTTGCCTGAATTCCAAAAATGCAACTTTCGTTAGATGTCAGTCGAGCTCTGTCTTAGGCTTATCATTTACTAGCTCAGGTTTATCAAGCGTATCTTGGGCTGTCGTTGATGACGCCACAAGTAGTGATCACCGTCCTATATTGATGGATACTGCCTGCCCCTTAATTCCTTTAGATAATGAAGTACATATTTTCGTGGACTATTCAAAATTTAGGAAAACGTTACCGTCCACGTTGTCTTATTTCATCTTCTTCTTTCTGGGGTTTTACGTGCCCAAACCAGTTCTGATTATGAGGCACGCCGGTAGTGGAGGGCTCCGGATTAATTTTGACCACCTGGGGTTCTTTAACGTGCACTAAAACGCAAGCACACGGGCGTTGTTGCATTTCGCCTCCATCAAAATGCTGTCTTATTTGATAGGTATGGAGAGAGACACCAAAGCTATGAGACTTTGTTCGGTTTTGAAGGGTACTCTAAAGAAATCTGAGTTTGCACTATCGACAGCAAAAGACTTATAGAATCCGGCTGGCTGTAGCTGATGGTTCTGGCTGTAGCTGGTGGAACCCTGACTGTGCACGAGATTATAGACGCCGAAAGGCTGCATGGAAGAAACTTCTTGATCAATGCCTTACAAATTGGAGTAACTATACGTATGTGTCAGCTATGTTTGAACGAACAGTTTCATTAGCAAAGAATATTTACGAAGAAAAACTATACAATTTTCTCGCAAGGCTATACCAACGCCCGTAATTCAGTAATCCTATCGCGTAAATAATTATCAGAATCATTAGCAAACAATTTCCAGAGGATTAGAACAGCGTTTTACAGCTCAGTTACAATTGAACTTTGTCAGGATTGCATCCGAGGACAAGTTTATAAATATAACGATTGAAGAGCTTGCGCACGTTGTGAGACTGCAACCTGCCTCAGCTCCAGGTCCAGATGGTATCACAACGAGCATGCTAAAAATAGTATTTGATGTGTCTCCACAGGACCTACTTAATATCGTAAGCTACTCCCCTTAAGAACAGTTGGATTCCTCCAGATTGGAGGCTTGCTAAGATTCTCCCCCTGCTTAAGAAACAAGGAGCGGGATTGCATATGGACAACATAAGCACCATTGCATTAACATAAAATAATATGAAACTATTACAAATATGTCCGTATAATGAGGTTTTTAACTAATAACACATTATTAAGCTCAGGTCAGATGGTATTTAGACCGGCATGCTCGATTTGGTGCGCGCACGTTGATTTCGAGAGATGCATTAAGCTTGCTTGACGCAGGCGGCAGATGCAGCGATGGTGGCTCTTGATATAGCTAAGGTATACGACAGTGCCGAGCATGTCATTCTCCTGAATATCCTAAAGAGCATGAATTTTCCCCATATATTGCAAATTGGATTTATGAATTCCTAAGAGATAGAAAATTCTATTGCTCCCAAGGCGGCGTTTCGACGTAAAAATATAATCAGTCCAGAGGAGTTCCACAGGGTTCCGTTCTTTCTCATATTTTGTTTAATATTCTAATGAGTTCAATTTAACTGTGTGATGATGGTACGGTACAGTATCGACACAGAACTACTGTAGAACAAGTTCCTGTGGTGGCTCTGAGTGCAGTGTTTGCTTGATGCGGACACGCAGGCCCTTCGCGACCGCAGCACGGAAAATCCAATTAGCTAAGCACCCACTTGGTCAACTCCTTGGCCGGGCTCTTCATCGGGCGGTTCCTCACATAGAGTACGCTTAATGGATTCCTGGGCCGTACGTGGCACAATGTTTGCCTTCCTGCGTCTTCCGAGTCTAGACGCGGACTTGCCGAATCTCCCGCTTTTCAGCTCGCCAGTTTCGTCGCGGGCGGAAATGTGTTTCAGATTAGAGAAGAAAGTCGATGGTGGGAGCCCGCGCGCGCATGGATATTGAATAAAGTCAGCAATGGCCTCCGTGGTCTTTTTCGACAGGCGTTCCTGTCTGCTGTTGTCCCAGCCGCTATATTGGTCTTATGAAGCGTGGTTAGAGGCCTCGTGTTATTCCTGGCTGTTCTTGCGAAGAATTTAGGTGCCATCTAGTTTTAGGGCTTCTTACTCTTCCCGTGCGCGCTGCACAGCGTCAGCAAAGAATGTGATTTATTCTAAGCGAGTGAAGAGCAGCATATATTCTGTGGTGCCCTTTAATTTTATTTTGTTTAAATCCGTTTGAAAGACCAGTTTTATTCTTCAACAAGGTGAATTACATGACGCCGCATGCTCATTAGTCGTTTTCTGTACATTAAAATGCATAGATAATGAGGTGTTTTCTTACCTGCATACTCAAGACCAGTTTACACATTTCTTCTTAAAAACATGTAGCCTGTCATTCCTCTATATGTTATACTATATTAGTATTTCTGTCCTTTTCACCGACAAAAGTCTTAAAGAAATGTCTGCTTGGTTTTACTGCCAAATTGGAATGCGCAATCATGCGCAATTCATCATCAAAATGTGATAATGTAGTTGTGACCGTCAGTTTACAAAAACCTCATTCCGGGCGCTTATACATCTCACAAGACCACCATAAGACATTTAATTTAAACTTATAAGAGTTAAACATACTTATTTTGAATGAGGTTAAACGCATACTAGCGAAAAAAATTAGCGTAGCTTGCACTGGAGGCGCTGGAGAAACAGCGGAGCTGATGGGTACCTAGCTAGTCCTGGCTTTTGGGCTAGGCTAAGTACTACCAAGTCATCCCCAGCGTTTTCCGGAATTTATTGATTATTGATCGATTATCGATCAGGTATTGATTGGCTATCGATTGGCTATCGCAAGGTATTGGCCACGTATTTGGGCTAGGCTAAGCACTATCAAGTCATCCCCAGCATTTCCCGGAATTTATTGATTATTTCTCGATTATCGATTAGATATCGATTGGCTATCGATTGGCTACCGCAAGGCATTGGCCACGTATTTGGGCTAGGCTATGCACTACCAGATTAGGAGCCGGGTGTTCTACCCGCTAGCGCAAGACAGACGTGGCGTACATATATATATGTACGCCACGCTCCGGCTTCCGGAGAACGCTTCCGGCGTTTTTCTCTCTCGTACGTAGCTAGGGGCGCTGCGGTGCACAAGGGCGTTCGTTAGGGTGCCTCGATGCCAGCGCCGCCGTTCAAGGTGGTGCCATCCTTTGACCGCACCCGCGCCGCCGCTTTCTCGCTGCGGCGCCATCTTGAGTCACAGCGAGCGGTTGCGAGTGCTTGGTGCCGGTGCTTAGTTCGAGACACAGTGCGTGCGGATGCGTCGCTGACGCTTCTACTTGCTGGACAGTGTTCAGCCGCATGAATGACAAGCTTGTCAAGTGCATCGAGTCGACATGACGGGCTGTTGTGTTCCCAAGTGCACCGGATCGACGCGTAAAGGGCTTCGTTGTTTACGCTTCCCCCGGGACCCAGAGCGAAGGAAGAGATGGGAAGCCCAAGTAAAGCGGTATCACTGGAAGGCAACGGATAGCTGCTACATTTGCGAGGTAAGTGTCAAGAAAGTTGAGACTATCGCATCGTGTTTTTCATAAATAAGTGTTCTCTGATCCTCGCTCACGTACCTACGTTCGCTCACGAACTAAGCACTGCACCGATGCTGAGTAGCCTATGATTTGCGAGCGCGCGTCGCGTAGGCTTTTGCCGTTTTGATCAGAGCAGTCTATGCGAGTAGTACCCTTATTTTAAGAACTGACGAAAATGATTCGCCGCGAAATAGCCTTACATTAGCTACAAATCGTCATGTAAACCACCTATTTTACTTTTTCACGGGAAGAACACATCGTGTCTTTTTTTTTTTCCCTCAGTTTCTTTTTTCGCTACTGGTTATTTGGGACTGAAGAACGCAGTGCTTCTCGGGAGAGCGGCTGTTGTGTACGTGGCAAGCGAAGCATTGTGATTTTCTCTATTCTCAGCAGATATCTTGCGGATCTCAGGTTGTTACGTTATATCGCTGATTTTTTAGACGAATATATTTGTAGCGTGGTGCTCGTAAGCCGATGGTCATTCGTGCTCATTCCCGATCGTAGTGGGTACTGTGACGGTCTTTAAATGCCTGTGCACGGTATGCCCAGGTGTAGTAGAGTTAAGGGGCATCATGAGACCAAAATGTTTCGGCGCTTTCTGACATGGTGTCTGTTGTAGCCTGTGCATTTCTTCGAAACGTGTGAAGCGAGGTAATACAGCATTACTTCTGCGAAAATTTATTTTTAAGCACTGTAATGGGTTCTCTAGCTGTATTTACAAGGCAACTTTTCATATCAATAATCACTTTTGTTGTTTTACATGTACTTAGAAACACTTTGAAGAGGACCAGTACGAGGGAAATCGACAGGATGGGCGCTGTCTGTTAAAGTCAACAGCCTTACATCATCATGGACTATATTTTCGAAGTGAAAAACATTGCTAATCTGTATTTGACTGTCTTAGTTTCATTTACGGTTTTTGTACGCGATATGTATGCAGCGTTGTTTATTTTTTCAATGTAGTTATCAGTGTTCTAATGGTTATTTATAACATGTTCTGTACTCGCCATCGATGTGTTTGGCTGATGCGACGTATTCGATGGTAGCTGATGTATTCTGGCTGGATATCTTGATTAATATTACCCGCGGTTGCGTTTTCTTGTTTGCATTCTTGTTTTCGATTTATATTGTGTGTAATAAGGTTGATGTACCCACTTGAACCCCCCCCCCCCCCCATGTAATGAATAAATTAAAAAAAAAAACTCTCACTATCCCGAATTGTGTGTCGAGCCTACCTTGCGATTTTTTTTTATCTCGTCTTTCAACATAACCTGCAGGCGCCACACAGTACATATAATTTTTCATGTACATATCTCTTTCATGATTGATTGTACTAGACATTATAAGTAAATGTATTTTGTGCATCGTTTGGTTTCTTGTGTGTACTACGCAAGATTGACACAGACAAGTTACGTTACATGTTTCTCTACACCCTGGACGGCGGCGCTGGGCAATCTGTTGGAAATAAAGATATTATTATTATTATTATTATTATTATTATTATTATTATTATTATTACTAACTAAACCTTATTTTCACATCGCAGTTATTTTTACACCAGCTTAATCCTGTCAGCACACAATTTTGTGGGGGAAAAAAAGCAAAATTGCGCGTAGATATCGTCAAATAATTGCAACGAACGCGAAGAGCACGCGCAACGCAAGGGAAACTAACCGCCGTGCGCGAGTGGCTGGCTACGGTAAAGGAGGCGTGACTTGTAAACCAAAATACAGCAGCGAAAACAAAAAAAAAACTTCCACACACAGGGGGTCGCAAACCTGATATACCAAGCATCGAAGCGCAAAAAAAAAAAAAAAAAATAGTGCGTATTTCAACCATACACACGGCATGTTAAATGTAAATTGAATTAGGCAACTTGGGGCATGTTCCCGGCGCCATACATTTACGTCTTGGACCTTCGACGAGTTAACGGCTATTGGTTATAAAGATATAAAGATTTTGCAGGCGCAAGTTGGAATACGCTAGCGCAAGACAGGGGTAATTGGAGATCGCAGGGAGAGGCCTTCGTCCTGCAGTGGACATAAAGTATAGGCTGATGATGATGATGATGATGATGATGATGATGATGATGGTTATAAAGATGTGCAGATGCGATACCGATAAAAAAATCCTCATCAAGGCAAAGCACTTGGAAGTGCGCCGCGAGTAACACTATTTATGAACGCAAGCGTAGCTGAGTCTCAGCTCGTGTGACTCAATATGGCGGCGCCAGCGGGGTTGTCTCCACCCTGGACGGCGGCGCTGGGCATCGAGGCACCCTAGCGTTCGTTCCCGACGCGCGCCCTCTTTCTCTCGTTCCCGACGCGCGCTCTCTTTCTCTCTCGTCCGTAGCTAAGGGCGCTGCGGTGCACAAGGGCGTCAAGGGCGTTCGTTCCCGACGCGCGCTCTCTTTCTCTTTCGTCCGTAGCTGTGGTTAGAGTGTACTAGACCATCGTCTAGTACTCTCTAGCTGTGGTTTACCCGAATGATCCCCCGGTGCTTCGCCCACTCATCATCATTCACTTTGTGGATATGCGGTGATTTTTTTTTCTTCAAGTATGCATCGTCTTTGGAGTCTTCACGGCCTTCACGAAGACGTTAGATCCGCTTGAACACAATACTTTCCTTTAAGCATTCTTTCCGTAGGCCTTTTTGCAGCATTTTATGAATTTCTGCGTAATTGTTGCCACTTTCACAAGAAAAGTTATATTGATCCTTTGTTCCGTCTGTTCGTTTATCTCCATTTCAAGAATGACGAAAAATGGGTTGCACAGAAGCAAGGACGGTTTCAGCCTTCCTGACTTTTCAAACATGTGTCATGTAATTCCTGTGCACAGTATGCTAGATTTAATTACCTACAGAGATGCTACAGCCTGCTACCTGTTGATGTACGTTCTCGGGACTTCCCACAGGCTTTTCTTAGTTTATAATCAAGCAACCCCGTCTGCCGAGCAGCCTCCACGATTTTACGCTTACGTCATTGCCATAACGATACCTTGAAAATTCTTTACTTTATGAGGAACAGTCCAGTGTCTGACTGGACACTGGACAACGCTTGAAATAGGTAAACTTGATGAAGATCAGCTTGAAAGATGTCGCAGAGGTAAATGACAGGCGTTTCCCACTCAAAGCTTACCGACAGACGTAAGAGACTTCGGGAGGCTGCGTGGGAGGTTCGGTCAACATGTGACCGCCCCGCGACGTGGGGTGTAGTTAGTTCTGCATAATATCCGTAGTGCCATTCTAAAGCCACAAACGCAGACAGCCTACGACACCTGCGGTTTATGTTCAGTTCTCTGAAGGCTTTCTAAACTCTCGCTCCCCCAACTGCCGCCTTCCTACCCTCCCGCTCTTATCCTCTTGTCTTAATTACCATGCCCAGAGACGTCAAATAACAGCGCTCATTTTCTTTTTAGTCTCTTCCTTTACAGCCAGCCGCCGCCGACGACGACCGCACGTGACGTCACCCTACTAACCTGCTAAATCTAACCGGCCGAGGATGACAAGGCCGCCTATCACAAACCTAGGTCCCCCTATCGAAACGTAGGCCAGCCTTTCGGAGGCACCTTATCCCTGTTTGTAACTTTTATACTATCTTGTGTGTTGGGGCATTTGTAATCTGCGAATAACGTGGTTTTGCAGCATTGAGAGAACGGCCACAAAGAGCCGTGCACTTGTTGATGCGGCTACATGCGCGTGTCATTAAGCATTTGAACTGCCAACTCGTGCTTCTCGGGGAAGAAGAGTTTCTTCGACGTTGCATGGTCAACATGCTTTATGATAATTAGAAACAATCGTCCTTCGTTGCCCATGCTGCAACATTAGTGAGACCTTTGTATCGTTTACCATTTTTTGTGTTCGCGACCGTTTTATTTGTTGATTGTCCTTGAAACTTCTGTTTGTGCCCATGGCCATTTTCTTTCTGGACTTTCCTTCAAACTTTTGTTTGTGTGCAGTACGTTCGTTTGTCGTACGTTCATTTCTGTTTGCACGTTTTGAAGACTCATTTTTTACGTTTCTCGTCACGTCTATGTCGCGAATTGCTGATGTAGATTTGATATGTTCTCTTAAGTCTATGAAACTTCTGAATTGAATTGAATTCTGGGGTTTTACGGGCCAAAACTCAAAAATATGGACTCATATTTGACCTAGACGAAAGCGCATGTGGCTGTATGTTCAACTCGCTACAAATTCGTTTGCGCGCTTTTTTGACACGGAAAAAGACCTGAAGACCTCAGTGACCCCTTCGGCAGAGTCTTTTATCAACGGTGCATGTGTGAAATGCACGTGAATGATATGTGTCTCAGCATTGCTTCTCTTTCCAGTAGGTAATGCTAGCGACGCATGAAAAAAAAAAACACAATAATTTACAGCATTTATTGGGGATGGAAACATCGCAAAGTGCATGCAGAGGTCATAAAATATATAGTTAACTTAGTAACCGAAGTGACGCCAAGCCGGATTACCTCTAAATTAGAATCAATAGCAGTCATGTGCAGCAGAGCTTTTACTATAGGACTCAGGCTGCAGTTTCACCGCAAAGGCGAAGCAGTATTAGTGATAAAATTAAATTATGGGGTTTTACGTGCCAAAACCAGTTCTGATTATGAGGCACGCCGTAGTGGGGGACTCCGGAAATTTGGACCACCTGGGGTTCTTTAACGTGCACCTAAATCTAAGTACACGGGTGTTTTCGCATTTCGCCCCCATCGAAATGCGGCCGCCGTGGCCGGGATTCGATCCCGCGACCTCGTGCTCAGCAGCCCACCACCATAGCCACTGAGCAACCACGGCGGGTATTAGTGATAGCCATGCATAAGACAATTAGACGAAGGAAGATTCTTCCCGTATAAATCCGTGTAAAAGCCGCACCCCCAACTTGAAAGCAATTTAAAAAAAAAAAATCCAACCGAGAAGCAATTGCATTTACTGCTGATTCCGATCGCGCTCCACTGCGAATTTTCCCGCGTAGTGTACTTTCGCGCGTTGCAACTCTAACAAAAAAGTCGATTACAACTTAAGAAGACAGGAGAGGTGCCCCGCCCTGATCACTGAAGCGCAGCAGCCGATTGCCACCACGACTAAAGAAATAGTCCCGCTTATACGACTCAGCCCAGCTCGAAGCGCGGACAGCCATGTCCTTTGTCGGCGGGGTCACCGGCCGTCCGGCTCATGACGTCAGTCTACAATGCCCGCCCATTGGTGGATGCTCATGTGCATCCGCCTTTGAGGGGCAAATGTCGCTGCCTTCTAAAGTTATACACGACTACAGATGGCGAGAGGAGGCGATCGCAGAGGTTTACGGCGGATTTCGTACTCGTAGTTGGAAATATGAGATAAAATGGCCCGGTCCCATGTAAGGCCCGTCAAAATTGAGCAAAAAAGTGCGTCCCACACACGCGTCTGTACTTTGGTTATATCGCCTATATGAATTCTAGTAACAATTACTTAATAATTAAAATAACAAACATCGTGCAATGCACCGACCAAGTATGCCTGTAAATATCTCGCTGGTTGACCACGAGCAGTCGCAATCACAACGCTTGCATTATGAAAGCAGGAAAAGTAGGAGTTCAGGACCCGTGTGTTCTAGCTACTAGGCAAAAGAAGACTCCAGGCCGCTATCAAGAAGGTTCCTCAGCTCACCTGTTTCCATCAGCGAGTGACGTGTACCGCCAGAGGTTCTATGAAGCACTTGAACAGTGCTGTCTTCGTTAAACAACAGGTATCCACCTGATATGTGGCAGCGTAACTCCCACATTGAGCAGCTTGCCATAGGGAAGTTCTACGGTGATAGCGTTCTACAGTAACGACCTTGAACCAGGACGCTTAATTTGGCACAGAGATATGCTGATTGACTTTTTAAGCCAGCAAAGGTCGGCATCATTGCATACATTCGAGGACGTCGTGCACATGTTTACGGGGGGCAAGGGCGAACACCTGTGAAATCTTTTGCCGGAAGTAATCAAGCTAAAAAAATTGGCGTTGGCCATACCGGTCTCGTCGATCACATCCGAGAGGTATTTTTCTTGCCTTCGGCGACTGAAAATGTACTTGCGGTCGACGACTGGACAAGCCCGTTTGACTCCATCTGGCAAATTTGCACGCCCACAAAGAACTCTCCCGCAAAATCAATTTGCCCGAACGAACACTTTTTCAATGATGGTGAAATCATCGTATCAGACAACGAACTGATGTGTTTAATAGGAGAGAGAAAGGCATCCACTTACAAGTCAAAGGAAACCACCTGCCTTAGAAAACAGCGCAAAAAGTTATACAAAAGAACGAAAATGGGGTACATAACAGCGCAAGCAGAGTGAAGCCATTTGGGTAAGAAAAGACGCGTGGTTGCGCTATTTGTAAAACTCCCTAGTCTATCTGTGCATTTTTCTTATTAATTTTTATTCGTCATGTGCGTCATTTGCCGCTCAATAACATAATCCACGCTTTTCCTGTATTTGCTATCGAGTCCTTTCGCGCTTTTGAGATATCGCTGTGTTATGTATTTCTTTGTTAATGTGTGTATTTATTTGGGCGCCTGATGATTTTTACTCTATAATCCTTTATTCTGCCTCCGGAAAATAAACGAAACCAGTGGCATAAGGCATGCTTTGACAAGTAATTAAACTATTGCGTTATGAAATCACATTATACTTATTCGTCATAAGATGTGTTCAAAAATTGTTATATATCGTTTAATTTTTATATATGTTATGTCTTATCTTCTCAATAACTGACCTTTTGTCAGGAAAAAAATTTCTTGAGTGTATCTTTTATATTAAAACATTTACAAGGCGTTACATGGCTTTTTTCATTAGTGTGTATTTGTGCGACGTAATGCGCACAAAACAAATATAACTCCCTAACGTGTTTAAATGAATCTGCTGGTCGCATTGCTCATCCGAGAGATGCCACTCTCGTGGTGGTACGAGGAGACTCCGGCTGCAAGACTGAATTGTCTCCTACTCTGAGGTCTTGCAAATACTCATATAAGCTCGTCACTTCAGTGAACAATGCTTCGAGATCAGACGAAGTTTCCAGTGTACTTTTTATTAAAGGCAATATATATATATATATATATGCATACATGGGTAGGGTTCGGAAAGCAGGTCAGGCCCCAGCCACCCCCCCCCCCCCCCCCCCCCCCCCCGGAAAAATTAAAACTTTCCGCCTGTGTAGTGGGGGACTCCGGATTTGACCGTCAGGGGATCTTTTACGTGCCCCCAACGCACGGTACACGGGCGTTTGTGCATTTCACCCCCATCGAAATGCGGCCGCAGCGGGCGGGATTTGATGCCGCGACCGCGTGCTCAGTAGAGCACAACACCGTCGCCACTAAGCCACCGCGGCGGGTTTATTAAACTTCTCTTGGCGACCCAACAGCACCCAGCAGCCAGGCAGCCGGCAGCCATGCCAAACCAGGAAAAGTAGGCTAGGAAAGTTTCGCTTTGAAATTAGTGCGACGCAAAGGAAGGTCCACTTTGTCGGCGTGGTTCACACGCGATGACAAATACGATAGTTCCACAATTCAGGTGTGGAAAAAAATCTTTTGAAAAAGAGAAAGGCAATATTTTTTTTGCTTCGTTTTGCCAGGTCTGGAAGGCCAATAAAAAATTTCAGTAAGGTGACGCTCAAAGTTGAGTGTAATCCGCGAGAATAAATTGAGCCGATTGGTATTGGACAGATTCCAAAACATCAATACGCGCTTTAGGGACTAACGCGTCTCATATCGCTGCAGTATACCCTAACTTTGAGCGAATTAGTGTTTGGTATAGCAGTAGGTTAAGGCATGCAGAGGCTTGGTGGAAGTTTCGAAGAAGCTAGCCCAGTGCGCGGTTAGCATTGTTAGTAATGTAGGTTATCAGTTAATAAATAATAGGTTACTGTTTATTTGAACTCCGAGATAGTTATAGGTTGAAGTATGCTGCAATTTATTTCTATTGACAAAGTAGTCGAAAAAGCTAGAAGGGGTTGAGAGGCCAGCAATCGTCGTGCGTCTATATTGGCTTGCGTCAAGTATCACTTTCCTTCAAGTATCAAGTATCAATTTTTTGGCTTGCGTCAAGTTTCACTAATCGTCAAGTAGCCATTTGTTGCACCAATGAGATGTGCTATTGAGATCAGAACGAAGAACAAAAAGAATGATTTATACTGCGTATTTCGCGAACGATGACGCAATCGTCAGCGAACAACTACATGGAAGACATAAGGCCGTTTGGAAGGCCGCTAATATAAACCATAAACAGCAAAGGGCCGAAGACAGAGCCCCGAGGAACACCGGATTGAACAGCAAAGGGAAAAAACAATTGTTAGCCGGCACATATTGAGTGCGATTCGTCACGAAGCACTCAATTCGTTTTAACATGTTAGAGTCAAAACTTAGTGTGCAGTGGCGTCGCCAGAAATTTTGTTCGGGGGGGGGGACTCACGTTGCAGCGCGGCCTCCTCCTTATAGACCTTTTCATCGGGCGAGAAGGAAAGGGCACGCGACGAGCTTTTCCTCCTCTCTGGCTTGTGCCAGCCGGCGCGGCGCGGCTTAAATGTGTTGCCGGTCGCGCGCTGCGGAACGATTTGGAGGTGTTTTAGCTAGTTCTGAGTGCAATTTACGGGATGTCAGTTCTTACGAGGTCGTCGGACAACCGTTTAGGCGCAGCAGTAGCTACGTATCTGGAAATTTCTCTTGGATGTGCAAAAATGCAACGCGCATCATCAGCCGCGGTGTGTATGTGTTGTGAAATATGTTGGATGTATCGGCTTTCACTCGACGAAGAGTTGTTGTGACACATTTCCATCAGCCACTGGCATTGTTCTCACGCATTTTAAGTCTAGTAGACTTCAAATCACTATGTCTACGCTAGCCTCCTGCAAGAGGCCGAAGGCTTTGCTCAACACAGCGAGCACTGCGGTTGGCAAACCAACATGATCGGCATTGCCTTTTTTTCCCTTTAAGGCAAAATATACAAAGCGGATCGCATAAAGAGAATCCAACAGCTGTAAGTAAGTACAAAATTTCTGTAACGTGGGTGAATGCGTCGTAAATGACTGAACTTAGGAGACAGGAACAAAAAAATAAGTTCATTTCCGCCTTTTGTGGCAAAATAAGACAGAACATGGGATAACGACGCAATAAGACTCTGCATGGTCATGCCGCATGCTTGGACCACTTGGACCATACGCTATATAGAACAAACAGATCTATAACAGCATTTAGTACTGCCTCGGGTGCTCGCACAGTCTGCAGCTGGTCGTTCGACCACTCGAAAAGTGTGCTTCACAGTGTACGGTATGCGGTTATTATTAACCAAACTATTTTATTTGTAGGCAGAAACCTTGCCCAGCAAACAAGGCAGTCGCCCAGTGTATCTACACATAGCATCTTGAACACTTGTCAAAGTAAACAGCACGACTTATTCTCCAGCAAAACGGTACCCACGCTGTTAGGATCGTCAAATGTTTCGTAACTATACTCGTTGCAGCTAAATCAGAGCTTAGAATTACAGTGCTGGGAATGCTGCAGTAAGGTTACGTTCGTGAGACAAATTTTCAGAAATACCCAACTGATATCCGAGGCTGCTTGTAAGCTCAAACAAACGAGCGCACCTCGCGCTGGGTGCTCCGTCCGCCCTAACGCCAGCAGTTACTCCAGCCGCTTAATTACTTCAGACTTAAATTCCTTCACTACGCCTCACAGGACCGTTCCCCACGTAGAAGATGCCATTTCATGCTAAATAGACCGCGCGAGTGCGAAAAAATCCACCAGAAACTTCCGCCGAACGTATACCACAGCATACAACACGGGCGTTCGCCCAAGCCAGCACGCCAACTGCCCATAGATGGCGCCACTGCCTATGCAATGGCGGCGCCCATGAAAAAACGGTCTATAGAAGTTGTCGAGGGATCAAATACATGAATAATAACTGCATTGCCATTGCCATTGCAAATACCATTGTATATTAGACGCTGCACACGAATTATTGAACGCTACGCACTGTCAAGACAGGTAAAATATGTATTTTTTCATCAAAGCATATATTCGTATGTCCCAAAAATTGTGGCAGAAATAACTGATATGAATGCTTCCGCGTTTTTCTGTCCATTTAATAAGTAAATAAATTATAACGCGAACGTTAGAACTATATCAGTTCTAAACCAGCAAAGCAGTGCATGCCGCTGATATGAAAAATGTAAAGACCATAAAATGAACAAGTTCAGGACAAATATTTTGATGAATCATTATCATTCAAGAACTTTGTTCACATTTTTGTACATATGCAACGGCCAGGGAAAAACCTCAATGACGCTGTCCTTCGTTGCAATGTATTGCGCAGGAGCAGCTGTTACCGGTCGTGTATTGTGAGTAATTGCACCGAAATTATATTCACAACAGTGAGTACATATAGAAAGCAGAAGTTCCCCAAAATATACATTAGAAATGCGAAGATAGAATGGAATATACAAATGCGAAGATGAAGGCCAAGAAAGTGTCGCTGGAAGCCGAGTATCTCTGACTCAGAGAACGGTCTCGAGTCCAGTCGGTTTAAAGTTGTCCTGAGAGAGAGGCGTTGTACGTCGTAGCGAGGACAGGTAAAAGCAGGTAGCTAAAAAGGAAAGAAAAGGGCAAACGAAAGCCACAGATGATGCGGCAAGTTGAACTACCCAATATCCGAGTGCGTTTTTGGGAAACGCCGCGTGGGCCGGGCTTTCAATGAGCAAGGTCGGTCAAAATTGGTTATTGATGTCCTCTTAATTTTTGTATTCGCATGACAATTTTGATCATGATGCTAACTGTTCCAATAAACCGTGAAAATTTATGTGGTTTGAAAAGCTAATGAACAGTCATACGTTGTCATAATTACGAGCTTAGGAACGTGAAGGAACAGATATTTTTACATGCATTGATTTTTGCTGCTTCGCTATCTAAAGGACAAACTTCACTCGGTGGGGAAGTTTAGCGAAGCGTTCAATAACTTCGGACACGTTGATGCCGACGTCTCTGTGGGCCTATAGAAGCACCAGCATAACCATGCGTTCCTCAGACATTGTACAGCACAAGTAGTTTTTTAGTAATCTCATGTTTGAAAATCATCTCTGCGCTGCCAGTGGTCATTGGAAGGGTGACTAGAATCTGCAGCAGTTTGTGCACATGTACATATAACCTGCCTTCGCAATGAGAGAGGGCATCTATTCCTGTGCTAAAACCTGAAAACACTTCTTCGATATCGTTGACATCCTTGTTTAGGTACCTTGCACAAACAGTAAGCTGTTCGATTTCAGCAATATCCGTCGTTTCGTCAGCAAGTACGGAGAAGCAGCCTGCAGCGTTTACTTTTGCATCTAGGCTTTCTTTGATAATTTCACCACGAATTTCTATAATTTGGTTTTGTACATCTGGGCTTAAATACGAGACATTATTGGGGCAACTTTCCAAATGGTTCTTCAGATATGTATCTCCACAATCAGCTCGCATGCGAAGAAGCGCTCTGAAAATGCCAGTAGTTTCAGCGGGGGTTTTGCTTAAATCCATAGGAGCACTGTCCCTATGGCCTTGGAGAGCCTGACCTTGCCACCCGCAAAAAAAGAACTGTCTCAATAATAGACCGTTAACTTTCTTCTGTTTTGTCTTATTTTACTTTGCCTGCCCTGGTCCAGCTGATCGATCACATTGGGCGCGCTTCCTGAAAATGTTTGGAGAAAATTATCAGCTGCCAGCTGACAGTCATGGTGATATTTAATATTTTTTGTGTGTGGAAGATTGCGAGCGCTTGCTTTCATTTCTGGAACGGCTTGGACACGAGGGTTCCAGTGCGCGCATGTTGGCCCAAGTTTATAAGAACATTAAACCCATAAAGTTGCAGAATTAAAAATCTAAAAGCACGCCTTTGGAAATGTCATTGCACCTTTCGCGTCAAAAGTTTATGAGAACTTTATACGCATAAAGTTTCGGAATTGAAATCGATGCGCTGCTTAGATTCAGGGGCCGCTGCGAGATGCCGCGATGCGCCCGCTCGCAATCGAAAAGCCCTTAAAAGTTTGTGCTCTGTTGGGACTCCTTGCGTTATGTGACTCCAGGTGCATGGGCGTTGCCACGAAATCCAGCCCGAGTTCGCAATGTTCGCGCCGCAATGTCTTTTCGAGCATGAAAAAGACATTGTAGACAAAATATAGAATGAGTCCCGGCGCCGGTGGTTGTTTTGGTCGGCGGTGCAGGACAGCACGAAAAAATTTCGGGGGGAGGGGGGGATTGGCTGAAGCCCCATCAGCCCCCCCCCCCCCCCCCCGGCTACGCCCCTCTTAGTGTGCGAATTTTAAAGAGCACTAAATGATGAGAGACATTGTGAAACGCTGTGGCGAAATCAAGACATACGCATCCAACCACCTATTCCTAAACTACGGCTGAAGTTACATTATGAGTGGAAGATAGGAGCCGTGTTTCACGCGAGTAGTTCCCACAAAAACCGTGGTGAAAGCCGCTGAAAAACGAGTTAGATTCGAGATAGAGTTAGATTACAGATATATTGGAGACTATTAGATGTTTGAGTAATTTCCAGACAATACTTGTTATAGACATTGGCCTGCAATTTAAAGGGGAATGTGGGTTACCAGATTTAAATACAGGAATCTCATTTCCCGCCTTCCAGTCAATAGGTAGAGCGTAACACTGGACTGAGTGCGTGAAAAGATGTGATAAGAATTTTAAACACTACACTGCACTAGTTTTTGGAAAATTTCGCTCTGATTTCATCAATGTCGCAACTAGAGGACAACTTCAGTCTGGATTAAATTTACAATGCCTAAGGGGTCTCAAGAGAATTGATGGGATAGAAACATCTTTTCTGCAGCTGCGGCATGAAAACTGCACAGAAACAAGAAAAAGACATCGTAAAAGTGTCATTTAGTGCAAAACAATAGTATTAGCTGCGCAGAACATATCGTCGGAATGAGTAAGCGGTATGACACTTTGTTTTGCAGGTTATATGATATTCCAAATCTTATACGGAATAGTAGTCAACAGTGAGGGCAGCGTATTGTTAAGATAATTGTGCTTGGCTCTTATGATAACAGTGGAATGCTCGGGAAGAACGTTACGGTGCGCGCACAAGCGAAGACTACCCTTCTAATGTTTAGCTTGTCGAAAAATTAGTTTTTTCTTGTTCAGAAAGGCTTTTCAATTCAGCTGTGAACTAGGGTGATCGTTGCTTGGTTGATATGACTTGAAGAGGGAGCTGGCAATCAAGCACGCTGCTTTGTTTTTTGAGAGGTTCCACTTCTGCTCGACTGTTCTATAAAAATAGCCAGGCATATATATGCTCATCAATAAACATATCAAGTTCTCTGTTAATTGTTGTGTAGTTGGCATTCTTGTAATTCCTAGTTGTCTTTCTGATAGCGGTTTGATGTAGGACGCAGCTTATTAGGGTGAAGTAAATTAAACAGTTATCGCTAACATCAGGCAGGTACGCCAATGGGTTCAGAAGGTTAAGTGCTGTCGTGAGGACTAAATATAATAGGTTTGCCGAGGTTCTGCCTATTCTAGTTGGTTCAGAAACCATTTCAAAGTCTAATGAAAGTCTAAGCATAAGCTAAAATCAAAGTCTAAGCATAAGTTAACGAAAGGTGCGCTTTCGTCAAAGGTTTCCTTGACGAAGGGGTAAGATCAGGACCAGTAAATTTTAGGGCAATTAAAATCACCTAAAAATATAGAGGAGATGGCGGATATTGCTGGACTATCGTATAAGAGCATCATGCAATTGTTGCAAAACTCAGATGTCTCGTTAGGTGGTCAGAAGCATGCACAAAGTACTATAGTTGGATGATTCAGCTGAATACGAACACATAAATGTTCTAATGAAGAATGGAGAAGAAAAATGTTTGATAGAAGCTATTCAATTACGATGATAAGGGCACCGCCTCCAAATTTGACAGTCCGCTCACGGTGATAGACGGCGTACTTTTCTTCGCGTTCAAAAAGTTCATTACTTCCAATATTTGAAGAAAGTCACATTTCAGTAACAACTGTAACGTCCGCCGAGCATGCGTCTTGAACATATGAGGTGTCGCGCTTATTAGTAATGCTCTGGGCGTGAGTAATAAAGCAAGAAGTATAGATTTCTAAGAGGGAAAGTATGATTTCGCATTATTTGTTAGGGCGAAGTTCTGCTACTCGTAGTTGACGCGGCGACAGACGGTGCGTCACTCGGGCTAGAGTCTGGCTGTGGCAAGTGTAATCCGAATGAATGTGTGGCACACGTTCATTCACTTTACAACACCCTAATTCACTTTACTACACTTTAAGTCACCTTACTCTAACTTGTTCTAACTTTAATTCTGTGTTGCTACTGACGTCACTGATGATGATGATCTTTGGTACCAGTCGTTGCCTACAATGCCGGCTTTTCTGCCTCATGGGACATATAATGCTTTCGCATTAAAAGCTCTTGGTGCTGTCTGTTTGGGGCCTCCTTAGGGGGAGGGGACAGGGTTTAACTCGATATCACCGGATGGAAAGAGTAGTTTGGTCAAGTTAACACAACACACATGTCAAAGAAAATAGCACTTTAGGCATAGAAGTTGAAACAAGGATCGCTAGATTTTTTGCAGTATAAAAGAGTGGGTGAACCCACCTGTAGGATAAAGGGAGAGAGAGAAGGGAGGAAGGAAAGGCAGAGAAGCTAACTAGACTTTGTACAGCTTGCTACCCTACACGTGGGAAGGGGGATGGGGAGTGAAAGAAAGAGAGAGAGAGAAGACACGAGTCTTGATCGGACTTTTACATGCACTAAGCCAGGTGCACTAAGCCAGGTGCGCTAAGCCAAGTGCACTAAGCCAGGTGCAGTCATGTTTCAAGCATGACGGAGGAAATATCATGCTTGAAACGCTTGCGGCCCTTTATACACAATGCCTCTCGATTCAAGTGTGCCAGAGGACTGGAAGGATGCCAACATTATACTAATCCACAAGAAGGGAGATGTCAGATAATTGAAAAACTGCGGGCCCATTAGCTCGCTTTCAGTATTGTATAAGATATTCACCAATATAATTTCCAATAAAATCAAGGCAACACTTCACTTCAATCAACCAAGAGAACAGGCTGGCTTTAGGTAGGGATATTCTATAATGGATCACATCCGCGTCATTAATCAGGTAAACGAGAAATCTGAGGAGTACAATAAACCCCTCTATATGGCTTTCATAGATTATGAAAAGGCATTTGATTCCGTAGAGATACCAGCAGTCATAGAGGCATTGTGTAATCAAGGAGTACAGGAGGCATACGTGCATGTGGTAGGAGGACGACAACTTAATATTTGTGATCGGTGTGCGGAACCGATATTTGAAATGCGCGGGCTTTTCCGTGCTTGTGCTCGGCGTGCGGGGCCGAAAAGCGCGGGAGTGAGCGTCGCTGGTGCGCGTGATCGGTGCGCGTGTCGGGAGAGACCATCTGGAACGACGGGGCATCCAGGCTGACAGAACGGGCAGTGCAGCGAGATGGAGCGGACCGAACGCCGGCCCACGTCCCGGCATCCCAGTCCTGCACTGCGAACCGGGCGCCGCCCCGGCTTCAACCATCGTCGCGGGTCCTGCTGAGCTGGGCTTCGTTCCCGCTCGCACGACCGCTGCCGTGCTGCCGGGCTCGGGCCACGACCCAGAGCCCCCTGGTCCTGTTCTCCAAACCGGGCGCCGCCCCGGCTTTCACCCACTGCTGTGCTGGGCTTCGCCCCGGCTCTCATCCCACCGCCACGGTGCCGAGCTCGGGCTATAACCCAGAGCTAACGCTCCGGAACCGGGCTACGTCCCGGTGCCACCCTGAACGTCAACCGCCGCCCGTATACCCACCGCCGCCAGAGCCAAGTCCGCCGAGCCGTCACCACGAGACCGGACTCCTGTTTAGAACTGTGAGTGCTCGAGCGTGACACTGAACCAGCTTATCTGTATAGTTCATGTTCATGTCTTGTCCCACGTGCCGTTCGTGTCATAAATACGTCTCTTTGTGTCTCTGGTTGCCTTCTTGTGCGTCTGGCTAACCTGCGCCCACACTTAATCATCACAATTTTGGCGAGCTTGCCAGGATCGGCTTTAGCATCTTGCCGAAAGCTAGACGCACGAGGGGAGACCATGGATATTGAGAGACTGTACGCGATCGGCAAAGACATGGGCTTAGCTGGCGCCGCTCTTCGCGAGTGGATTGACGCGGAACGTGCAACAGAAAGACGCTTTCGCGCGCAAGTTCGTGAAGATGAGCGCGTGATCATGGAGCTCGAGGAAAGACGGTTGCAAGTCGAGGAACGCGTTTTACTGCTGAAGCTCAAGCTTCAAGAACAGACAACCAGTTTGAACGTGCGACTACCGGTGAGCAACCTCAAACTAATTGAGGAAGAAAGGATACGCGTCGAGGCTGTTCGACTAGCGGAACCTGCTGCAGCTAAGCAAGATTACGAAGAGAGGAAGCAGCCCCAAGAGAAAGAACTCAAGATGCTGCGAGAAGAACTGCATGACATAAGAAAGATGCCAGAAGAAGTTGGCAGATTAGATAGCGGCCGAGTCGGCGTAGAGGTGAAGCTCACCATTGAGGAGCCCTTGATGCAGACTGAAGAGGTTAAGAGGATGGCTGACATCCCAATAGAGGTTTGCGTAAACGAGGAGCAGAGGGCCGCAGAGAAAAAAGTAGGTTCACCTCGCAACTATAGTGAATTGGTAATCAAAAATGATACCAGAGATCGCCAGGCAACAGACATGATGCATTTAGATTCCGAGAAACCGAGCAACGAGAAAGCCGGTAGATGCCCGAATCGCTCCAGACGTAAGGCAAAATGTAAGGGCAGGAAGAACTTGTACAGAAGGTTGAAAGCAAGACGGCGTAAGAAAACGCGTGTGCTGAATAAGACGTGCTGTTCGATGAGGCAGAAAATGAAGTCCGTCATTAACCAGGGCCATTCAGAGTGGTACAGGAAATCCGCAGACGTAGGAGCGAGAAGGAAGCAGAAAGAAAGTAGACAAGCATGGAAGTTCAGGAAAAGGCGGAAAAAAAAAAACAGTGAACAGGTGTAACTAGTATGATAAATAAGGAATATTATCTAGGAATGACCACGGTCAGTTGCGATGTTAGTTTTCACAAATGTGTGCAGAGCAAAAGTTCAGTCATGTAGAGTGATTGGAACATTGAATTTGTCAACATTACGAAAAGTGCAGTGCATTATGAGGTGTAAAGTGAAATTACCGGACAACAAGAAAGAACTCGCTGACGAACAGACGAACTGCGCACTGTGTTGTGTGTTACTCATATTCAGTCGACGCGTCCTACCTCACCACCGCGTCGTTCTTGAACAGGGGGGAAGTGTGGTAGGAGGACGACAACTTAATATTTGTGATCGGTGTGCGGAACCGATATTTGAAATGCGCGGGCTTTTCCGTGCTTGTGCTCGGCGTGCGGGGCCGAAAAGCGCGGGAGTGAGCGTCGCTGGTGCGCGTGATCGGTGCGCGTGTCGGGAGAGACCATCTGGAACGACGGGGCATCCAGGCTGACAGAACGGGCAGTGCAGCGAGATGGAGCGGACCGAACGCCGGCCCACGTCCCGGCATCCCAGTCCTGCACTGCGAACCGGGCGCCGCCCCGGCTTCAACCATCGTCGCGGGTCCTGCTGAGCTGGGCTTCGTTCCCGCTCGCACGACCGCTGCCGTGCTGCCGGGCTCGGGCCACGACCCAGAGCCCCCTGGTCCTGTTCTCCAAACCGGGCGCCGCCCCGGCTTTCACCCACTGCTGTGCTGGGCTTCGCCCCGGCTCTCATCCCACCGCCACGGTGCCGAGCTCGGGCTATAACCCAGAGCTAACGCTCCGGAACCGGGCTACGTCCCGGTGCCACCCTGAACGTCAACCGCCGCCCGTATACCCACCGCCGCCAGAGCCAAGTCCGCCGAGCCGTCACCACGAGACCGGACTCCTGTTTAGAACTGTGAGTGCTCGAGCGTGACACTGAACCAGCTTATCTGTATAGTTCATGTTCATGTCTTGTCCCACGTGCCGTTCGTGTCATAAATACGTCTCTTTGTGTCTCTGGTTGCCTTCTTGTGCGTCTGGCTAACCTGCGCCCACACTTAATCATCACAGTGCATCTCTTTGGAAATATCTACAAAGATTCCACAGCTACCTTGGTTCTCCACTAGAAAAGCAGAAAGTTACCTATCAAGAAAGGGGTCAGGCAAAAAGACACAATCTTTCCCATGCTATTCACTGCATGCTTAGAAAAAGTAGTCAGGCAAAAAGACACAATCTCTCCCATGCTATTCACTGCATGCTTAGAAGAAGTACTCAAGCTCTTAGACTGGGAAGGCTCTAGAGTGAGGATCAACGGCGAATATCTCCGCAACCTTTGGTTTGCAGATGACATTGTCCTGTTCAGCAACAATGGGGATGAATTACAGCAAATGATTGAGGACCTTAACCGAGAAAGTGTAAGAGTGTGGTTGAAGATTAATATGCAGAAGACAAAGATAATGTTCAGTAGCCTGGCAAGAAAACAACAATTCAGAATCGCCAGCCAGCCTCTAGAGTCTGTAAAGGAGTACGTTTATCTAGGTCAAATAATCACAGGGGACCCTTATCATCAGAACGAAATTTACAGAAGAATAAAATTGGGTTGGAGTGCATATGGCAGGCATTGCCAAATCGTGACTGGGAGCTTACCACTGTTGCTGAAAAGAAAAGCGTACAATCATTGCATTCTACCGAAGGCAGAAACTTGGTGGTTAACGAAGAAAGTCGAGAACAAGTTGAGAGCCGCACAAAGAGCGATGGAACGGAAAATGTTAGGCCTAACGTTAAGAGACAGGAAGAGAGCGGAATAGTGTGGAATAGTGAGCAAACTGGGGATAGCCGGTATTCTAATGACACTAATAGAAAAAAAATGGAGCTGGGCAGGACATGTAATGCGTAGGATGAATAACCGGTGAACCATTATAGTTACAGAATTTGTACCAAGAGAAGGGCAGCGCAGTCGAGGATGGCAGAAAACTGGGTGGGGTGACGAAGTTAGAAAATTTGCAGATGCAAGTTGGAATCAGCTATCGCAAGACAGGGGTAATTGGAGGTCGCCGGAAGAGGCCTTCGTTCTGCGGTGGACATAAAAATAGGCCGATGATGATGATGATGAAGCCAGGTGCAGCATATCTAAAGTCGGGCACTCAAGTCTGTCGCCTTGAGGTACTGTATATAGGAGAGCGCGAGTGGCTTTCTGGGCTGATGAGCTGTGAGACCAGGCTCCCAAGACCTTTGCTTCGGTAAATGGCCTATCATCCGATCTATTCAAAGCACACTTGAGAGTCTGGTGTTTATCGAAGCGAGTACGATAAAGCGGAACAGTGTTTCAGGAGGCTGCATCATTGTTGCATTTCCATGCCCACTGAATGCAAACGCCGACACACAGCTGCTTAAGTACGCTGTCGATACGTTGGCCGTTGTGGTTTGCCATGGTAAGAAGAGTACAGGCCGGTCGACGTCAATGGATCACGCTGGCAGCGCAAGTGCAGAGGCGGGCTAAGAGCTGCGCTTGGTGAAAGATGATGGCACTCCGAAAAGACGATTTGCTCGTACGCGCAGCTAGCTGCCATGGCGCATTCACGCGGCGATAATGAGTAGTACAACCTGAACGGCAAAGCGGAGCGGTGTTTCAGGTGGCTGCATCATTGTTGCATTTTCATGCCCACTCTGCATTGTTTAGTCTCGGACAGGTTTGATACCAGGCAGCTGATGGCGCAACCTCGCTTATGTTTTCTTTTCGTTTGTACTCCCTTACGTTAAACTAAATGTATTCAAGTCAAGCACACCGTAACGTTACGCAAAGTGCATGCGTTGAATGTACGTAAGGCCCTGTACGCTAGTCTAGAACTGTCTGCTAATGACGTGGTGTCTTTTATTTCCGTGTCTGGCAGCCCAGGTTATCGTGCTGCCTGTCCACGTGCGAAATACCTGCATTTATCATTATGTCCTTCAAAGCAGAGCCGCTTCTGCACACGCAATTATGGTTACTGCCTTCACGGGGTTTGCAACGATCAATAGCATCTCCATATCGGACATGTCGTGCGTGGACTAAGCGCTCATTCACTGCGTTGCACTGCGGCATAGCGTGACAAGCAGGCTCCCGGCCGTAATTACATTCGCTTCATCTTGAGGGGCTACGCATTCGATTGGTCTCACCGCGTCTTTTCCAACCGCATCGTGGCATTTCAGCCAGTGTACAGCCACTTCATCGTTAATTATATGGGAAGAACCAATTCCTGTGCAGTGGTGGCCGCTTCACTTCTCGTCCCGATAGTGTAAGTTCGATGCGTGGTCATGACGGCGTCGTTTTGACGAGGGATGTTGTGAACTGCTCAACTGGGGCTGAATGTTTGGCGGCAGACCCTTGTGCACTGAGAAAGGATCATAAGCTACATAATTAAAGTGTTCTAACCTTCGGCGTCCGCCGCATACAAAAAAGTGGACCGTGTACCCCCAGAGTGCGTACAGATCAGTATATCCGTGCAAAGCATCCCGCGATCTCGAGCGGGGAAAAGAACACCTGCACGCTTTGAGGGCTATTGTTCATGCCATCCAGTCACACGGTCGGGGACGACGAGGTTCTCATCGCCGCCATTTCGGCTAACGCTAGGGCGAGTAATTACGCTCGGATTGAAGGCAGGAAAACAATGGTGTCCGAGATTGGCCAGTGAACAGTGTGCCTCAATTTCGCGTAACACCCCCCACCCCAGCGGCCACGGTGGCTGTCAACTGTGGCTAATTGTTCGCCTGGATGATAGCGAAGAAAAGCGTAATCGCGCAGGCAAATCCTATTGGCGAGTTCCAACAGGAGTTCGAACTATCGTTCATGCAAAAAGAGGGAATCTACGCGCCGTTTTGCCCTGACAAGTGTTTTAAGTTGTTCCGACGTTTGAGAAATTGTTCCGACGCTAGTTCGGAAATGAATAAAAATTGACGTTCTCGCGCTTGCATTGTTCGTTAGTGGACGCCGTTGAAGCGAGTGGTCTGGTCCTGACAAACTTGGGTGATTGGGCTGTCCAACTTCGGGACGACCGCGCCGTTTGAACAACGTCGTCAAATCGCACAAGAATTAAACAGTTGCACGTATATGTTTTTTATACACGCTGTATGCTGTCAGATTTACGAGAAATGTAGTCTATTCAAACGTATAAAATTAATATTTATATTGCGTACGGTTGCAATAGTGCTTAGAGAGCAGCAGTCAGTTTTTCGCTGCCGATTATTCCCGCGTAGCTTGTAGCCAATGTGCCTGCAAGAAGCTAAGGGTTTGAGTAATCCCTCGATTACAATGGAAGAAAAGCTACACGTGTCGGTACTTAATTGCGAGTACCGTAGGTATATGTGTAAATGCAAAGAAAATAATAATAAAAGTGCGATAACGCGGAGCCACAGTTAAATACACATGCTTCGACTGTGGTTAAAAAAATGGCGATGGAGAGATGTCAGCGCTGGCAATGGAGCCATCTTGAAACATCTAAAATTTTACTCTTTTAACCTTGTAGTTGTCGGCGCCTTGGCTTCTTGCGTTTGCACGACCGTTCCAGACCGGGGCTTCATTAAAACCTTGAACTTAGATAACGCTGACCTGAAGAGGAACGCTGGAAGGTCAATGGTATCAGCTTGCTGATGCAGCCAATCACACAGAATTTCGGGGCTTGCATCCAGAATTTGTTATGGTTTGGGCTGCAGCAACTTGTCGGAAGATGCACACACCCAATTTTTGTGCGAAAGGGGATCAATACTTACGTGTACACCTCCCTTCACAAATTTCTGCAGCCTCATTATTTTCCCGTTTCCCATAATTACCATTTAACATCATTACATCAGTGAAGGAAAATTCTGGTCGTTTTTTAACGACTGGTCGCCTCAAGACAAATAGCATGGTAGGCAGAGGGCATGTTCATTTTCATCATAGCTGAAGACAAAATGTTCAAGTGGACAACTCCATGAAGCCCTGTGCGTGGGCTATTCACGCAGGAGAATGCCTACATCGAAGAGCGCCCTATCGTTTCGGCCCCCAACACGTGGCTGGAGAACGCGCGAAGGGGTTTTTCGAGGGGAGCAATGTGGGCATCGGCAAACGAGTATCCAGAGCGCTTAAATGCTGCAATCAAAACCGAGGCCGGCCACCTCAGGCAATGCTGTTCTCCCATAACTAAGGCACTGAAAAAATTTGTAAAGATTGATGGGTGTTTTGCGAACTGAAAACGGAAAGGAGGGAAAACGCACGTGACGGCATTTAGGCTACGCTCTACGGAGGAAGAACCCCTGTGCAACGAGTAAGAACCGGATCCGCATACACGCTAACAAGAGTACTTCAAACGGGACGCTATATCTCCCGGTCTCTATCTCATGTTTTGTGGTGGGCCACTGCAATACAACGTTTGCCTGAAACCGGCCGCGCTATAATGCATTAAGACATTCCTTGAAAGCTTACAATGGATGGCCGAAAATAACTTGCAGTGACGTCCATTATGCACACTCCCCCTTGAACTTTAAAAGATAGGTAGCGTTGAATGTCATCGATCATTATTACAATATCTTTCGTGGGATCAATAGCAGGTTTGCTCTTCCTTTCTTAAAACATAGGTCTTAGTTTTTCTCTTTTACTGGGCCAATATTTCATGATACTATGGTGCACGAATTGTTTTTATTCAGACACGGGAGGTAGAACACGCTTTTCATATTAAGTAGAAACCTATATGTAGGAGGAAAGCTTGCAACACCATTCACCAAGGTATGCTACACCATTCCAACAAATCGACTTACTATCTCAAGGAGTCATTGGTCTTCCTTATATAAGAAATCAATACCCTTTTATGAACATAAAGGATATAACCTTTTGTATTATCCTCCTTAATTTTTAACGCCGGCATGGCGAACCACCGTGCGGCACTAAAGAGCAGTGGGATGCCAGTTGAAATGCTTATTTGCGAGACTACATCTGGGCAAAGATAATGTAATAATTCTATTCGAATGCTATTCCATTTCGGGCTCCGTCAAGGATCCGACCGGCACTCCGCCAACGTTATCACCGAGATCGGCTGGTCGTGAACGGTGGTTGATAAGAAAGGAATACAATCCAGCGAAAGGAATCCTTGCATTATATTGGCCCTGCATTTGGATATCGAGGTGCCAGGAGAAACGTTTGTCACAAATAGTTTATGGATGCAATTTCCATAATCGAGCGCCCCTTGTCGGCGGAACGCCTATTCTTATCATCGGAAGAGTCTGCCTTTTATTTTCTCCCGGACTGAGGCGGAGATAACGCATTTTAGACTGAACATGAAAGCTCATCCGATTCCCTGTGCAACTATAGTGTTCGGTTCCTGGGTTTCACCCTTGACAACACGCTGCTCTGATGTCTTGCGGTGAAGGTGTCATGGCTTCATCAGTGCAAAGGTTCAACGCACTGTGTCGCATAACAGGAGTACGTTGGAGCAACCACCCCACTTCAATGCTGAAACTGCACACTGCACTGATAACAAGCTGAATACTCTACCAGCTGCCACTGAGATCACCATCGCACAGCCAATTCGAGTGCTTAAAGGCAGTGCACAGAGAGAGACTTCACAGGGCAATGAGAGTTCCTACATCGGCTTCAAACCAGAAGGTTACGAACGAAGCCGAGTCACTTCCAATCCGTCTATTGGTCTCCCAAAGCTTATTGATTCAACTCTTACAGCTTGGTGAGTCCTTCGCCGGTAAGGTGCTTCTCCGGAGATTGCGTACAAGAACTCACTCTTATTTTCATGCACACTGTACACCTTTAGAGTGTTAAAATTCGAGTGGTCGAAATGTAGTTGTCTAGAATTGCCATGGTCTTTTCAGGACGTTACCTGCAATGTCAGTATAGCCCAGCTACACGCTAAACGCATCATTCAAACAACACCACAAGTTTTAAATGCCAGAGCATTGCTTGGCTCATTGTGCGACCCTGCCGTCATCAGAAAGCCGTGGCAGGAAGCCGTGGCAGAAAAACTCCACACAAATTATCTTGTGCTGCATCATTTGATCAAAACCATATCAAACCACCTATAACCTAAACAGACGAGTTGGCATGCACAGATGCAGACTGCTGCGTAGCTGCATACTGCATAGTTTCCCTTGATGTGTCATGGTCTGGCCGTCTGGATCGCTTAGTGTCGTCTAGAATCGTTTAAAGAGCTGTAATCGCCGTGGCTCTGCGAAAACTGAGGAGCTAGTCTGCACACGATATTACAGTACTCGCGGACGACATCGCGGCCTGCCTCGTGACAAGTTTACTAAACACTACGCATTCTCTGCTGCTGATCAAACAACTCAGGAGCAAGGGTTTCAATTGGCTTTGTCTCACATTGGAAATGAAAGCAATTAACTCCTTTACTGAGAGGCCTGAGGAACCTGCAGCACACAATGGGTGCAATCGGCGACCATTTCTATGCGCTTCACAAAACTCTACATCAATCCTGTGTGGTCAAATAAGTTACTCGTGAGGAGGCTACCCTCCTTTATCGCGTTAAAATTGACTTCGCCTACATACAGAGATGCCTGGTGCACAGATGTACCAGGCCGCACCGGCAGCGTAGGTTGTGAGCGAGGCGCAGCCACAGTCGGATGCCGTAGTGCGAAATCACGACCTGCCGCAGGTTCGCGTAGATGCGAGGGCCAGATAGAAGTCGGAGCTCCGAAGAAAGACCGTCTGGCAGCGTGCGACTTGGGTGGAGATAGCGCAAGCGTTGGTCACTCACTTTGTTGACGTAGAAGTGATCGTCAAGCTGACGAAACCAGATGGCAGAGCTGCTTCTGCAAAACTTCGGTAGACCATGCATCTGCGGAAGATGCGAGCACAGAACATCGGAAGGCTCGCGGTGCTGCTGCTTGCGGCGAAATCTCGAATGCCGATAGCATCAGGGTTGCGGTGGTCACTGAAGCTATCGCGAAGGTTGTGCTTGTGGAATCGCTGTGCATGCGAGAGTGAAATTTGCGCCTAGTGGAGCCGGCGGGAGAGCCTCTGAATGGGTGATGAGTGAGGTGCCCCCGAACGGAAAGCGTATATTTTGCGGAAACGTCCAAGGAAGGAGAGTGACAGGCCAGAGCGGGGAAAGCAGCCGGAGCCTGGAACCTTGTTGAAACGGAAATGTCTGTCCAGCTGGATGAACCCAATGTCCAGCATGACGATGTAGAATTCCCGGATACCTTACAAGCGTGGGACGTCTGCCGGACCGCGTGAGCCTACGTCACTCTCGCCTTAGTAGAGTCGCTACGTTGAGGTGGGCATGGCTGGGCTCGGTCGTCCGGCGTCACCAATTTGTGGGGGGCGGTGAGGAAGTAGCCCCTGTGGCCACGGTTTATTTAGACCGGCCAGCCATGGTGCCGTGGGGTCTCGGGAGCGGCAGATACCGCGGCCGCTCAGGTCGAGAGCGCTAGCGTGTTCTTTTGCTTGCTTGCTTGCTTGCTTCCTATACCATGGCGCATACTTTTTATCGCGCTATGCAGGCACGTGAGCAGTCTTCTTCCTCGGCATTGGAGGCGATAGTCACGCCGCTACACATGCATGCTTATTTATCACTGGGCAATCCACTTCCCTGATCTGTGCCTCGGGTGGGGAGATTAATGATGTGGAACACCACATCTTGTTGTGCCCGAAGTTCGTAGAGTAATGACAGGCGTTGCTTTGCGGTGTGCAGAAGAGGGGTTTTTCCAAACGAGGGCTTTCAAGACGTAGTGTTTCCTGAAGGCCACGGCTGTAATTGATTGCCGGCTATTGATTGCCTTCGTCAGGAAAACACACTTGATGGACATTTGGTGATTGATTGAGTGATGAATTGACTGATTGATTCATGGGGTTTAATATATGAAAGCAACAATTTGGCTATGAGAGATGTCATAGTGAAGGGTTCTGGAATAATTTTGACCACTTGCGGTCCTTTGACTTGCACCTAAATCAAAGAAGAGGAGTGTTTTTGCCGCGGTGGTGAATCGAACGTGCGAGCTCGTGCTCAGCAGCAGAACGCCATAGCCACTGCAGAAACACGGCGGGTCATTTGGTGAAATGTCTTCTCGCAATCAAAATAACAAAATATACTATCTGCAATACTGGTTTCATGCACAAAAAATGTCGCAGTTTCGCCCGAAAGGCGAAGCATCGATTGCGATAGCAAATTAGTAGAGAGCTATTCGGAGTAGGGATAGTAGTTTTATCGGCTGCATAAACTTGGACACATTGGCTTACTAACTGAATTAACAATCGTGGTGTCAGCGCGCACAAACAAACATGAATAGATCACACTGAATGACCGCAGCCAACGACTGTCAAAACACTGGCAGCAAGCGCAGGTTCGCGCGGTCTATCGCTTCAACGGAAACTGAGCGGCGAATGCACAGCGCATACAAAGGTCAGAGCCGTGTGGAGATAAGAGATGGTGCGGGCGACCGGCACCGCCGGGCAAAGGGCAGCGGAAAAGTTGTTGGCAGAGGAGAAGCTGCCCCCCCCCCCCCCCCCCCCCCCCTCTTCCCGTTTCTTGCTTTCGCGTGGGCGATTGAGTGGCAAGATACGCCTTTGATGCCGGAGCACAGCGCCGCTCCGCCTCCCTCCCTCCCATACCACAACTGCCTTTCGCGCGACGGTCGCGTTTGCTTTCCGCCGTGCGTTCGCCCTCCGTGATAGCGCGCGTCCCCCGCGCGCTTTCGCTCGCGCATACGGCGCGCGGCGACAATGTTATCGCCCTTGGAATCTATACGGAACCTCACGGCGACGGCGACGGCAGAAATCCGGTTGAAGTGTCCATATAATTGCTATCGCAATAAAAGGCGGCTGAGGTCGCTAACTGTCATCTTAATCGACATATATGTCGTCACTGACTTATTTCATTCTGGTGAAGAAACGTTACAAGGATTCCGTGTTATACAAATCGCGAAGGCATTGCAGTGAAAAATCTACAGACAGACCACACCCGCAAAGCGGCGGATTGAAGCAAACAATGCTTTGCACTGCAAAAAGGGGGGAAGGGGGGTGTTGACGACGGATTTACTAAAAAGGTCGCAGTTACGCCCTAAAGGCGAAGCATCGATTGCGATTTCAAATTAGTGGATAGCTATACGAGTAAGGATATATTAGTTTCATCGGCCGTATAAACTTGTAAACATTCGCTTACTAACTAAATTAACAAGCATGGTGTCATGCGGGCACAGGTAAACATGAACACATCTCACTCGAGGACCGTGGAAACTGTCAAAACGCTGGAATGAGGAAGCGCGGCTGCAGCAGCGAGTGAACTGACCTTCGTGCTTCCTCTCGCTTCAACACCAACTAAGCGTCGAAAACACAGCGCACGGCGGACTCTGTCCCCGTCGCAGATAGATTTCAAGATAGAGCTCGCGCGGCCTTGCCGTACGCAGCAGCCGTAAGAATAGAAGGCTTCCTCTTCCCTCCCATCCCCCCGGTGCCTTGCGCGCGACGGAAGACTGGCGCGCTTCTCCGCTTTCCTCCCTTGCGCACTGCGAGATTGAACCGTCATCGTCGGCTCACTCTCGCACGCTTTCACTCGCAAATACAGCATACGGCGCGCGGTAACGATGTTATCGTCCTTGCACTTTATACGGAACATCACGGCGACGGCGACGGCAGAAATGCGCCTGGAGTGTCCATATAATTGCTATCGCAAAATTTTACGGAGACATCCGTGTACCGCCAGCATGCCATAAAAATACTACTTTCCACTACAGACAGCGGAGCAGAGAATTCTGGGAGGACTATGTACCAGAAAGCCAAATTAAGTTGGAGTTGTCGACCAGTTGTTTCCCTGCGTTCAACAACGCTTTTCACAGGTTTGAAGCGCTACGGATGAAGCTTCTCAGATGATAAAAGAGCTATAACAACCGATTCATAATCAAAAAGTAAACAGCGATCCCCGAATAACACTTGTATCACGCACTACTATCTCAATAACCTTTACCAACATACGAAGCTTCATTCCAAAACACGAACACTTACCTAATCTTGTACTACCATCTAAAGGCAACGTGCTGGTACTCACGGAAGCCTGGTTTAGTGACGACATTTCAGACTCGGAAACGCTGGCCAAGTTACCGAATTTTAACGTGTTTCGGAAGGATCGCATGACAACGCGGGGAGGAGGCGTCCTTATAGGCGGTCGTTATCGATTGCTGTTGTTAGGGTCACATCGGACTGGAAAACCCTTTTCATTCATTGTCACGTCACTGCGTAATCGGTACATTTACGCGTTTGCTACAGAACCCCTCGATGTAACCCGGATTTTCCCTGTCAACTTAGAAGTGTACTCTGCAAACTAACTACTCAGTACCCCAAAGCTGACATTGTCCTCTTATGAGCGTTTAACTTTCCAGGTATTGAACCTTGCTCATCTTGTATCCGAACTAACGCGCGTCACACAAGACTCAGATAACGTATTAGACCTAATACTAACAAGGCGGCCAGACAGCTTATCGTGAATTATCTATCTCAAGAAAATGAACGACCATAATGTTATTTATGCTTCCTTGCACTACGCGCCATTTCCACTCTAGACACCCTAAAAGACAAGACATATTTTTAACAAATGCACCTACGAGGCTATATGCTAAATCTGTACGACTTCTTTATTTCATTTGAGGCATTCTTTAACAAACACACTATCCATACAAATTGGCAAAGGTGTAAAGAAAAAACTGATAATCGAGAAGACGGGTTCATTCCAAAGATAACGTATCGAACGCCCCCCCCCCCCCTCTCACCCCAACTTCAAATGCCATGGTTCATCAATTCTCTAAAGATACTTGAAAAATAAAAGAAACCTTTGTATCGTTTCTATCGTGCACACTACGCCGCGGAACGCGCATATTTATGAGCTATACGGGAGGCCAAACAGTCATTCTTTCGCGAAGATCTACTGAAAATGCTGGTGAGAAGTTCTAGAAATAAACAGTAATGCGCCAGTCAATGAAAACAGTGAAATGGCCGACGACGTTGAATGCGCTAACTTTTTAAATACAACTTATAATTTCCTATCAATTCAACAAGCGTCATGCCAGCGGTAACCTTCTTTGCCGACAGTATTTTGTCTTCCTCAGCCGCATCCTCAGCCGCAGTACATAACATCAACTCAAAAGCGTTAAAATATACTAAAGACATCAGTACTGCTTACTTGCGTTTACTGTCCTCGCAGTAGCTTTCCACTGGCATCATACCACAAGACTGGAAGGTGGGGAGGGTTGTTCCTATCTACAAATCAGGGGACAAGGGCTCCCCACTTAACTATCACCCCATCTCCCTATCAAGCGTACCTTGCGAAATCATATAACATGTCATTTATATAGAAACGAGGAAAAATTTTGGCACGAATAACTTTTGTCATCCTTCACAGCATGTATTTCGCAAAAGCTTTAACTGCCAATCCCAAATGGCAGTTTTCCTTCAAGATCTTCACACTAATCGAGACAGTAATCAACAGGCACACGCAGTATTTCTAGACTTCACGAAAGCATTCGATACGGTACCACATCAACGATTATTACTAAAGCTATCTCTGGCTAATGGGCTACCCGATACTTTGCGATGGATTAAAGCATTCCTTAGTAACCACTGACAGTTCGTCTTTATTAACAACAGCGCATCTTATTCCCTACCGGTAACTTCCACAAGGACCTGTTTTCGGGCCTCTCTTCTTCTTAATATATATTAACGACTTACCACTGCTTGTATCCTGCAATATTCGCATGTTGAATGTATTGATTATTGATCGATTATCGATTAGCTATTGATTGGCTATCGATTGACTATCGATTGGCTATCGCAAGGTATTGGCCACATATTTGGGCTAGGCTAAAAACTATCAAGTCATGCCCAGCATTTTCCAGAATTTAATAATAATTGATCGATTAACGATTAGCTATTGGTTGGCTATCGATTCGCTATCGCAAGGTATTGGCCACGTATGTGGGCTAGGCTAAGCACTACCAAGTCATCCCCAGCATTTCCCGGAATTGATTAATTATTGATTGATTATTAATTAGCTATTGATTGGCTATCGATTGGCTATCGATGACTGATCAAGCTTAAGTAGTCCCAACCATGCTTAGCTAGACTTAGCCAGGCTCAGCTTCGCTATTGGAAAGATCATATTGGTGTATTACCGTGGTGTGTTTTTCGTCCTCCTTTGTCCCTGTTTCTAGCGCAGTTAAAATCTTTCCAATGTGAACTTCAACCAACTAGCCCAACTTGGTGCACAACTCAGCTTCGCTAGTTCACAGGGGTATGTGCCATTGCGCTTGGACCCTTTCTGCACTACGGCCAGGATCAGCCACCTTTTCTGTTCGCGGTTGACACATTACGCCGGGCAAACAGCTTCGCTGTTAAAATAAAGAAAAAAAAAAAAAACGTAGGAAACATAATAGTGAGGATTGAGGAGAGCCTTAACCTTCGAAAACATTGTGATGGCCAAAATTAAAGACGATATACGAAAATCCTGTGGAAAGAAAAGAGAGTCACGACGACATTCAGGAGCGATGCAATGCGGCAAACCTAGACGCCAAGAGGTGCAGCGCTGATAAGCGGAATTTATTAGCTAAAAAAAAAAAAAGTGAGACACGCGTTTATGCGAGGAAAAAAGAAATTGGAGGTACAATTCTTGTGGAAATAAGTCCTAAGTGCCAATCATCGTAACTATCAGGGATAGGCGATCAAAACACCGCACTAAGGAAATGTTCGTTGACGTAGCACGCCAAATCACTTGGACGAAACAGTCCAGCATCACGTTCGAAAGATAGATAAAATCATTATCGGGCGGATGAGGTTCAAAGCACATAAAATTGCACTGCTGACTATATACCCGAGTTACGTAAAAGAAGCAACGGTCTGATCCGCAGAATTGTAAGTAAAAAGACGCATGCAGGAAAAGGATTAGCTCTGAAAAATTTCGATCAAGAAAAGCGGAAGATACAATTCCAGTGCGGACGGCACTGGAGCCATACGGAGTACCAATGCGAGAAACTAATAAGCTATAGACAGAAGAAAAGCAGCATTATTAGAGGAATTCGGAAAATTGCATAGTACAGCCAAATTCTGGAACACTGCTGACAGAGTAGAAGGAAGTTCTTTTACAGAGCCAAAGAAAGAAAGGTCGGTAATAAATTATGCGGGCCAATAATGAAATCATCTGTGCTCAATGCAGCCGCAGTAGCGCTAGCTATAAAAGGAAAGGTTCAAGCATGGACAGACGAAAATGGTATATTGTGGGAACGATTCAAGAATTGGCACACGTATTGATGATAGCCTCTTTGTGCTCACGGAATGTATAATCCAGGAAGAGAACGGGATATTAATGGAGCCTTCCTGTAACACGATGGTGCATATGAAAATTAAACAGGGAGAAGTATGCGAGTATTCAAGCTATCCAGCACGGAGCGAGAATCTATCATTATTTGTAAGACATTCTAATTCCGAACATGATATTGTTCTACATTTTTTTATTTTTACTGCATATGGTGAATTACTATGGGGCTGTTTGAGCTTGCAGAAGGAAATAACGCGCCACCATTAACTGCTTTCTGGCCGCCTTGTATTAACTGCGTACTTAATCTATCGTAACCTAAGCAAGCCTGACGCAAATGGACCCGGGCGAAATTTTGCAAAATTGTTTCATGCCTGTAAATTCATATGTGATACCGCTCCACTCTGGTGAGCTCTTGTACAATGAGTTTTGATAGGCTTAGGAATGCTGAAGTTTTCTTCACTTAAATCAGAAATAGAAAGAATTTCTCTGGTGAGCAATTATTCAGGTCTCCGTAAGTAGCATACGAGCCATTGTCGGAGGCTGCAAAAAAAAAAAAAAGAAAAAAAAGAGAAAAAAGAAAAGAAAAAGAAAAAGAAAACAGCGGTGTGCGCCTATATGTGAAGTTTCGTCTTGTCACCTTGTTAAACATCCTTAGAGATGACGGTCTATAAAGTAAGCGTATACGGTGGCTAAAGAAACTGTATAGTAACAATAAATTTCACGCAGCGCAACGACGCCTAGCTTACGAGCCAAACGTCGGTATCCAGAAAGGCTTAGCGCAAAGTTGCCTTTCCTCACTACTCTTTACTACACTTAAAAAAAAATATACATCCACTCGGGCGTAAACTGTCCCCAAACAATAATGATGTCTGCTTGCGTTTCCTTTCTTGAAACCGCTACCCTCGCTACTTCCCTGTAGCGAATAGTCTGTCACGCTAATAACGCACATGACCTGGAGGCACCGAGCGCTCAGCGTTAGAGAAACCAAAGACATGCAAGAAAGATGACGATTATTGTTCGGGGAAAAGATGCGTCCCGATGGGTGCAAAGTTTTCTTAAGGTGTTTAAAAAAATGTAGGATATTAGTGCAACAAATACGATATGATTATGAGGCATGTCATATTGAAAGACTCTGGATTAATTTTGACCTCCGGGGGTTTTAACGTGCGTGCACGTTACATGAGTGTTATTGCATTTCGCCATGTATAAATAAGGTGCCTCGGCAAAATAAGAATTCTACAAGCTGACTAGTGCAGTAAGGTCAAGGAAGTTTTTATATGCCAACGCATTATTATTAGTAGTGATGGGCATCACATTTTGCGCGATAGTGACCGATGAGCTCTTTAATTATGTTCACTAACTTTTGATGTGGTCGCATTAGACGGATCGTGAGAAGGATTCGGGCCACTAGGTATGCACTTATGCCACGCCAAGATGAACAGGAGAAGAGGAGACGGAAAAACTGTAGAGGAGAAGGACGCCCAACGGGTGCTCTGCAAGGTGCAGAAGGCGCTCCAGAAGGTTTCACCCAAACACTGCGATGTGATGTGCAGCTCATTTGCACCGTCGACATGCCAGCAGTGAAAGTGAGGAATAATGTTAGAGCTCTTCGCCCGCCAATAAGTCCGGTACATCCTTTTTTCGTTCTCAGTCCCTGTCTCGTGGACTGGACGAAGCTACTGTCGCTGATAAATTTTCTGCACTGCTGGCCAGAAGAGAAAATCATAAAGAATTAGTAAGGCTGGCTGACGTGACACCAGAGCAAGGGTTGAAGTCAGATTTGCCGGTAACGGACATGGACTATCAGTTAGGGGAGCTCATGCATGCATTGAACATGTCACGCAAAAGAACGGCATCTGGCTCTGATGGTGTGACATATGGTGGCATCAAACCTTGGAACAAGATAGCTTTCTTGGACCTTTACGATGATGTCTGGTGGAGTGAACAGGTTTCATGGAAATAGTCCGGAATAATGCCTCTTAGGCTAGAAAAATCGCCATGACACTAGAGTCATTAAAACAAGGCAGTTTTACAACTTGCATCTCCAAAGTAATGGAAAAGATAATCAATAAATGACTACAGTGGAAGAATGACACAGAATATAACTATATATAGAACAAGAGGAAATATAACAGGCGCCATATTTCTGGACATCAAACGGGTGTATACGCTACACTGCCTCGTACATGTTCTTGAGTACAGTGCTGCGCGGTATTAAAGGAAATACACTGCATTTCATGCATAATTTTCACACAACCAGACGGATCTTCGTGGATACTGGCAACGGAACAAACCCTGGAATATACGGTGACACATGATGTTCCACGGGGAATCGTCATAAGTCCCGCGTTATTTAACGCAGGGATGGCGCAGGAATGGCGGATGGCGTTTTTCGCCGAACATCTGCTGAATAATGCAAATGACACTTGCATTTGGACATCGAGACAAACGCTTCCGGTCGTACAAGAAACCATGCAAGATGGTATTAACGAAGTCAGTAATTATATGTACAGGAACATGGAATGAGCTTGTCTGCTAAAAAATCAGCTGCCCTACCGTAAACGCTAAAATGATGTTAATAATTTTAACATCTCTCTTGGTGGTCATCCGTTGGAAATACTCAAAATACGTTGCTTTATCGGTATTAATCCCGATCGGAACTTATTATGGACCCAATTTTGGGAAGCTCCAGAAAGAAAAGTGAACAGTGCTCTCCAAATGTTAAGATATCTGGCTGGAGCGCACTGGGGAAGCTCTATAGATAACTTGAAGTGTGATGTCTCGTTAGTACGACCAGTTGTAAGATATATATATATATATATATATATATATATATATATATATATATATATATATATATACCCTGCTTTTACCTCACAACGTGTCATGCTCAGGAGACAAGTGACACCTCGTTTCCCTGCTCATCGGGTAGACCGTCTGGGTGTAGTGCCCGCTGTCCTCGGAAAGAGCTGGCGGTAGCCGCTAGAAATACAGGAATCACGCAGAAGTTCAAAACAACGCGAACCCTAGCTGTTGATCATGTGGCAGATCTCGTTGCATTCCACGGCTCCCATTACTTCGGCTTCGCAGTCGTCAAGGCCACCCACGAGCTATTCGATCTTGGTGCCCATTTTAACGAGGGAACGGTCTTTGTCTTTGCAAGTCGCCACAGATGTCTTGTCATTTATACATAGTCGCGAGAAGGAAGCGGTAGCTTCTGACTTTGGAGAGAGACAAGCTAAAAAGCCGAGACCAAAGTTGTAGTTGCCTTTTAAATAGCGTTGTACTAAAGAATCACTTCGTCGTAGGCCACAAAATTTGCGGATCATGTATGCCCTAGACCATGCTGCTATTTGTGACTAGGGCGGTGCTCGTAAAACTCTAGTAACCAAAGTAAAACCTGCATAAAATCTGGAAACTGGCGTACCAGTTTGCAGAATAGTGCATAGTGCAAAACAAGAGGTTGCAGTTTAGAGAATAGTGATATCGGAATTAGCTGAAAAAAAGGCTTCATTTTTTAGCTTACTCTATTTTTAAAATTTTGATCTTGCTCCCTTATTGTCTGGTGAGTACGTTGGTTGATGCTGCAGGCGGATACTCAGCAGCGAGGCTTACATTAATGCACACAACTGTCGGCCTTGCTCCACTAGGTTCTTGGACAGAGGCTGAGCTTCGTGACGTCTGGCAGCGCCCGAGGCCGACGGCTGAACGGGCAAACAGAGTGGCTAACTCAAACACACCGACAAGCTAAGCTTCTTCGCGGGCTTCTTCGCATCGATGATTTTCTCGCTCTTGCCGGCGAACTCTGCGGCTGCCCGCCGATCCCATTAGGCAATGACTGCGAGCTCTCAATCGCACTAGATGGTGCGTGGAAGGCTGAAAAACACTGACAGGAACAAAAACAAAAAGCGCAGTCACACAAGTCAGCATATAAAAAATGATCGGTAAACCAACTTTTCGAATCATTATGTTGAAAATGAAGGAAGACGAGAGTTGAAGCACTGGTAGAACAATGTCTATGTTGCCTCCTCAAGAAAAGGTAGTTTTTTTCTTCATGAACACAGCGCTGAATCAAGCAAGCGTACAACGTATGCATTTGGCTCAAATGAATGGATACTAATTGTTCATGATGTCACGTGCAGACAGAAGCTGATTGGTCGTCTAAAGCTCGCGCATCATGGCCTAAGGCTCATTGCACAACCATACGAAAAATGCTTTCAAGTATTCATTTTTATGAAGATGGAAAGGGCTGCGCCCTGTATTGGTACTTAGTGGCGCAGTCAGCCGACACTGAGAGAATGTTTTCTGAGGACTCTTCTAGTAACTTGCGACACCTTAGAAGGCAAGAACGTTATTTGTTCCTATAAGGAATTGCACCGAAAGGAAATAAACAAGTTAGATTAAATATCCGAAAAAGCGTCCTGGCAGAGACATGCTCTACCGTAGCGATCGAACTGCACCATCTGCAGATTTTACAGCTGGACAACATGAAAGTGTGATCCATCAACTCAAAACAGGGAGACTGAGAGTTGCTGTGAACTAGATGATGTGAGATGATCTCTTACTCAGACTTGCTCTCTCTCATGAGACGGCCGAGAGCATTCCCATGACGTACAGGTCTCCCGACTTGACTGCGCACTGTGCGTGAAACTTGCGCTCAAAGGATATTGCCTTCCGTTTCACGACAGAGTTAGTCGTTTAGTTCATTTGTACATTTCCGTGAGTCGCTGCAGTTTTTCAGTGCCAGAAAGTTGGTCACGTGAAAAGTCTTTCTGCGAACACATTGTCATGCCCACGCTGCTCGGAGTCCCTCAATTGGGACACGTGTGCGAAGTCGCTTTGAGTTGCGCTAGTTACCACGGCTCCCATAGTGCCTTATTCTCGAAGTACTGCACGTAGGTGCGTAACTGCTATAGATTGGTGCCGCTATTCTCCGACCCCGACGTTACCACCAGGTGTCCCTGAAAAAGCCTCCATCATTACATACAATAAAGCCAAGCACAAAAAGAGGAACTTCCGATCATGCCTTCTGAGCAGGCGGCTCCCCCACAGCTGATGACTAGTGAGGCCGCTGGCGCAACCCACACTAAAAACTGCTGGGGCATCTCAATTATACGGTCAATCCTGAATGTCATTCGTGCACAGCAACACGATCACTCAGTCCTTGAGCCCATCACCTGTATTGCTCCAGTAAGATTCGTGTTATAGTACGACCCGCGTCTGTGGTAGCGTCTCTGATTGTGAAGTGATACATTCTCAAGGCGCTGCAGTGTTTCAAGCTGCGCACCTTGAAACGCTGTGCTATAACCAAGCTCATTTCCCCCATTATTTTGTCCATATTTCCTCCTGCTCGGGAGCAGACGAAGCAACCGATGCTATATATTGTAGTGAATGATATTGTTTTTACTAAATTAGCCTCTCTCTCGCGAGGGAGAGGATAGTAATTTACAAAAATACCAAGTGGCCAGAAGCAACATATCGTAACATATCGTCACATATCGTCAGTAACGCTAGAAACATTTCCCTGCAAAATCGCCAGAGTAAATTGGAGCGATGTTACTGCTCTTGGCTATAGCAACACGAGCTATGATAAGTTTTTGAGCATCTTTAAAACGCATTAGTTTTCTTCCTTTCCGATGAGCACATATGGCAAGCACAAAAAGTTAGGCAAGCCCTGGATAACACGGGACCTCGTCAAGCTTACTATCAAACAAAGAAAAAAAAAAGAAAAAAAATTTTCAGTCCTTCCGTCAAGAGAAACTGAACAACTGAAAAAAGAAAGTACTTCGTAATGAACTTAACAAAGATTAAAAAAATCATAAGATGACAATAATAGTCGTGTATTCGATCATAATTGTGTCCGTAATAGCAACATATTGTGGAAGAAACAACAAGAAAAACAAAACTGTGGTTGATAACAATGATAACACCGAGGAAAGCAGAATTCACCTCGCACATTGCTTCAATGAGTGTTTTATTGAAATCAGTAACAGTACATATTGTCATGAAGCGACAAACAATATTCTCGTTTCCGACGTGTCGAACTGAATGAACATCAAGACTCAAGCTTATTGAATATGGAGTTCCCCAATGAAGTTTACTGGGAGCAATACTATTTCTTTTCTACATAAATGACATCATAAACAATTATGATCAATGCAGGCACCTCATAAATGCAAATGACTGCTTAGTGCTTATTGACGGAAAGAACATGGATGAAATAACACCCAAGGCCACTACCTTTTGTCAGCACTTGCATCAATGGTACCAGACAAACAGGCCATAATCCTCAATGAACCAAAAATGAAGTGCATTTCACCCGCCAGGAACATTATAAGAAATAGCCGGCAGCATAGCACTAGGTCTTTACCTAGTGCACGTTTTGATCTTTGTATGGTCATCTCTGCCGCGTCCGTCCTGTGTGACAGCAGGCGGATAAGGCCGTCTGCACGCGCTACGCGGCAAAAGATTTGGGTGCGCAGTGCACCGTGTACGCATGGGCGACGCGGCGGGATCTGCTGCAACGAGTGTCGTAGGGCGGGGAAACCAAGTTCACACCCGACGAGGGACAAATTGTGTCCTATCCTGGTCATTAAAGTTGCCCGCATGAGGGCAAGGACCGACTGTGGTCTAATCACATTGCCTCCGGGGCGTCGCGTGGCGGTCTCGACGCGTCTGCGGCTGTGGGCGGGTGCGACTGCGAGTCGGTTCGTCGGCGCCGCGGGCGCGTTCGGATGTTTGGAGTCCACATTCGCCCTGTTTGTCCTTACTTTCCTTTTTTTTTACTCCACCATAATACTGACTGAAAAATCAGTAAAGCTACTTGGAGTCATTTTCTCTGAGCAGATGTCATGAAACGAACATATCAAAAACTTAACAAAGTAAAGTAAATCTGTCCTTTGGTTAAACCGCTATCGCCACCTACTTCGAGTTACTGTAAAGAAGACAATATACTACGCGCTATTTAATTCACATTTGAGTTATTACACATTAACCTGGGGAAACACTACGCTGACTAACCTACACAAACGTATACTAATGCAGAAAAAGGCACTGCGCTCAACTGAGAATGCATCGACCACAGAACATACCGACCCACTCTTTCCAAACATAGAATTATAAAATCTGACACCATTTAAGTCCACAAACTTTTAAAAATGTATCAGAACGTTGCTACGAACAAAATTGAGAGAAATCCTAGACCTCACTAACCTATGGTCACTGCACTTTACCCTACCTAACACTTCTACATCCTGCACTATCCTGGGATCGGCAGAGAGTATGAAATCAATTTCATTCCTTGTTTTTCCATTAGGGCTTTTCCAGGTCCACTTCCTGTTGCTGCGCTTCCTGAAGAAGGTATTCATTATTCGGAGCCTATTACTTTCCGCGAATTCTACCAAAATATCTCCTCTAGTGTTCCTAGAATCGATGCCGTAATTGCCAATTGCTTGCTCGCCAGCCTGCTTTTTATCCACTGATGCATTGAAGTCGCCCATGACTACAGTATACTGAGTTTTCACCTTTCTCATTCCTAATTCAACATCTTCATAAAACTGTTCTATTTCTTCATCATCGTGACTGGAGGTTGGGGCGTAGGCTTGTACAACCTTCATTCTATAGCTCTTATTCAGCTTTATTACCACGACTGCTACCCTCTCATTAATGCTGTAGAATTCATCAATGTTGCCCGTTATGTCCTTATGGACTAGTAATCCTACTCCGAATTCTCTCCTATCTGGAAGACCTCTGTAGCAGAGGACGTGGCCGTTAGTGAGCACTGTATAAGCCTCAGCAGTTCTTCTCACCTCACTATAAGGCCAATAATATCCCAGGCAATACCTGATAATTCTTCAACTTGCCCTGCTAAGCTAGCCTCACTTGATGGTGAGCGTGTTGAACGTTGCCAGGTTCAGTTTCCATTGGCGGCCTGTCCGGACCCAGAGATTCTTAGCACCGTCTGCCGCGTCGCAGGTCTGACCGCCGCCTTGGTCAAGTGCTCCACCGCCGCTGGGGACTGAGGGCCATGGGTAAATTGTAGAAGTCATGAGGGAGGTAGTGGCCGAATACTGCACCAGGGAGGCCAATTCCTGTTCTGGTGAGAGAGTGACTTTGTTGAAGCTTAGTGGGCCTTCCTAATTTAGTTGCACCTTGACTAGTATAGCCTCACTAGCTCTCGGCGATATTTTCTTTCTTTTTTTTTTTTTGCCGGTTCAGGCACCACTCCATGCCTGAAAATGTAGTGGACTGGAAAAAAATCGAACAGAACACTACATGTCTCTGCATACAACCAAAATCTTCCCAACTTAAGCTGCAGAATGACCCTAAATCATTGAGAATGGAAATGTCATATGTTCGTACTCTGCATCCGTTATTAACGCACGTAATAGTGCCACTGAGAGCCTCGTTGACTTCATGGATGTACTATCAGACTCGTCGCTTTCATTTTGCGGTCAAAACTCTTACGTGCGACTCACGCATTAAAGAAACGAACAACAAGAAACTTGCGCAAATTACGCGTTGTAGTCTACAAGAAGATTTGCGCATTATTTATAAGTACTTCCACGCACTAAATGAAACTCAAATGCTGCCGTCGTCGAAATACACGTGCGAGACACGCACAGCCATAGACATACCCTTACATAACACGTCGAAGAGAAAAGAAATCTATAAAGTACACCATTACTAAAAGCGGTCCACTCAGCCCATTTCTAAGGCGCGGTACTCTCCACGTGCGTGTGGCAACAACCATGCGGCGATTTCTAAAAATCATCTGAAGTAGAATGCAGAATAACCAGTATCTAACCTGATACCGCGTTATCTTTTCATAACTCGCGAAATCCGAAAATAAAGCCTTAGTTTAACGGAAACTCACGCGAACTATCTACATATCTCTGCGAAGAAAAACCACGGACGCTATCTGTTCTGTTTCACTATGTGATAACTCTGGCTCACCCATTTCTTACTCGAAAGCTCCTGATACCTTGAACCTTGCATTTTGTTCCATGTTCACAAAAGAATCTACCAATGAACTTCCAAGTTTTCCAATTTTCAATTTTCCACCAATGGAAGGTATTGATTTTGGGCCAGAAGGCATCGTTAAGGTTATAGGTGGCATGAAGTGCTCATCATCCTGTGTTATAGACGGAATCAAGGCCAAAGTGTTAAAAATACTAAGTATGTGTGTAGTTCGATCCTGTGTATCATTTTTCAGCAATCACTTGACACAGGCACAGTTCCAAGAGACAGGAAAATAGGGAAGGTCGTTCTAGTCTAGAAAAAAGGTGATCGGTCATCCCATCTCCCTCACCAGCGTATGCTCCAAAATCATGGAACACGTCATCTACTCTCATGTTGCTAGCTTCCTAACTTCAGCGAAGTTCTTTCACCCTTATCAACATGACTTCTGAAGAGATCACTCATGCGAAACTCAGTTAGCTTTATTTATTCATGATATCCATCCATCCATTCATTTAAACCTCAACCGTAACATTCCAACTGATGCCCTGTTCTTAGATTTCGAAAAGGCTTTCGATAAGGTTCCACATTCTCGTCTTTTGCTAAAGTTATCATGCTTGAACATTCATCTACTTGTTTATGACTGGATCTAGGTTCTTTAACTAACCGAAAACAGTTCGTATATGCTAACAACATTACATCTGCTGTTTCCTCCGTTCTGTCTGGTGTACCTCAGGGCACTGTTCTTGGGGCGCTCCTATTTTTAATCTACAATAATGACTTGCCATTTACTGTAACCTCTGTAATACGTCGTTTTACTGATGATTGTGTCCTGTACCGCCAAATCAATAACCTCGCTGTCGTATCTGCCCTTAAAGAGGATCACTTTTATATTCAAGACTGGTGTAGTACTTGGCTCATGTCCCTGAACACTAGTAAGACTTTACACATTTCATTCCACCGTCGACCTAACTGCATCCCCCTGCCTACAAGATTATAAAAGCGCTATATCTACCAGCGACTCCTTCAAGTACTTAGGCATTCACCTCTCTAAAGATTTGTCTTGGACAAATCATGTAACCCACATAATCAATTCAGCTAACAAAATTCTTGGTTATCTTCGCCGTAATGTCTACATGGCACCGACACGCAGAAAATCATTGGCTTATAAAACACTCGTGTGACCAAAACTTGAATATGCATGTGCTATCTTTGACCCTTACGAAAATAATCTCACTAGAGCTCTCGAATCTGTTCAGAACCGTGCTGCTAGATTTATTTTTTCAGATTACTCATATCACACTAGCGTTTCATCGCTAAAATCTAAACTAGACCTGTCGCCTCTTGCCTCTCGTCGTTGCATCTCTCGCCTATGCCTTAATCACAGTTTTTTTTTATTCCATACCTCGTGACAGCGAGTTGATCCAGCTGGCTCATCGGGTTCGTGGAACAGGCCATGCGAACTCCATAATCCCGCCACGAGCCCGCACCACTACGTTCCGGCAGTCATTCTTTGTGTGAACTGCCCGAGACTGGACTGGCCCTCCGAGACAAACTTCACTCATCCGCGATACAGCGTGCTTTATATCTGCCATCGAGTGTTTTTGACTCATCTTTGTAATGTCATCATCATCATTCCCGCCTTTTCCGTGCCCACCCCTCATGTAATGTCCTGCTGGTTTTATGTAAGTGCCGAGGTTTTATGAAATTCCGTTCTCCTATTGCGGCAGGTAAGTGGGGCAGACCGGAAAGTGCGTAAATATGCAGCTAAAGGAACATCAAAATTAATTAAAAGGGGGCTGAACACGTTGAACTCACTATGCATTGTCGCGATTGTGGTTGTATTCAAATTTGGCAAAACAGAAAGATAACCTACAGACTCAGAGAACGGATAACGCGTTAATATCCGATGCATTTAGAATAATAAAATGTGGCGACGCGTGTGCTAACCACCCCTCGATAACGTTATGCGATCGCGAAGTGGCGTTTTTAGAATATAAGCTAGATGTGCCACTACGAGAATTTTGGTCCTGAAATTGTGCCATGAGATTAAAATTCTAAGCGTCTGATCTCTGGTTCCAGGCTGTATGCGGTATTGTGCCTGGCGCTCCCCCTCTCGACAACGGTGCTTCTCCAGCGAGCGTGCTGTTTGGGTGATATTCGTCTCAGCACCTCTTCGACGCCTCAGAGATGGTAAAGAGGCAAGCACCGCCATCAAGCTGACTGAGCGCAGATGTGTGTATGTGATTGATAGCGCTCGCGCGCGCGCGCGCGCGTGTGTGTGATGGCACTTGGATGTGTCTCTAGAAACGACAGTGCCAGCTAGTCGGCCCTGCTGCGGCGGCTAGCCCACAATCCTGGCACCATCCCTCCCAGAGTTTAGCGCCCGAATCGACAACGGTGAGAGTTTGACGGAAACGCCTCGGCCCTGCTGCTGGCTAAGAATGCGGCCCTTCCCATAGGTCAAGTAAGCGCCTAACAGAACCACGGCGAGAGTTCAACGGCACTTCGCTCGCCTTGCTACTGGCAAGGAATTCTGTGAAAGAACTCGGAAAAGCCTCGGGGATCTAGGGAACCAAGATGTTATGACGCTCTCGCTGTTTTTTTCTTCTGCATCATCGACTTGTAAATACTGTATATAAAGCTCGTTTTCTCTTCCCTGCGGACTTAATTTTCGCCTGGCACCTGACCCGGCACCAGCGCTGGAACCTCGATCCGTGGCCGCTTGGAGCCCGGTTTCGCAACGGTGCGCAGGCGTGGGTTGCAGGAGTGACATGGTGGAGTATATAAGGTGCCGTTTCCATGTAATAATCTCATTCGGTAGTCGGCACGTGTCCTGCGTTCTTTTAGCTTGTCCCTAGTGGCGCTGTTGAAGATAAAATTAATTAGCTCGTGGAGGACGTCAGTGAAGGCAACAGCGGTCTCGTTTATTAGGGAAGTATCAGTGGCGGGGCAACCCGGCCTACCACTTGTCCTTGGCCGCCGACTACCTCGTGCTCTGTATGCGAGGTTGTCTTCGTCTTCCTCGTTCTCCGCAACAGGTGCCCTCCTCATACGGCGCAGTGTGTTATTCAAGAGCATTTACAGTGAAGACGCGGTTAGGAAAAAATGTAGGGGTATATACAAATTGTGCTATGTATTCACATAGTACATGAAATGTGCGTGTGCATTATGTCCACAAAGCTCAAAGAGAGAGTCCGACTGGGAATTACAGTAGTCGGGAGGACGAGGCTGACTGTTCAGCAACGGTCGAAGCACGGGAGGAAAGCTAGTGTCCAAATGCAGCGCGCTGGTCGAGTGACAGATGTCTCCCTAGGATAACTTGTTCCTGGGCTTGTTGGTTTATACTTGGCGAATCCGTTGTAGGGCAAATAAAGAGTACGAGACCGGACACCATGGTACGCGTTCGTCTTGTGTTCTTCGTTTTTATTTGCGCTTCAATGGCTTCGTCAAGTAACGATGTCTCCACGGACTGCTGATCTCAGCCGGTGTTTGTCATTAAGCTGTCGATGCTTGTGTCGACGCCGACAAAGCTACCTTTGCATTGGCTTTGCCGTTGGGAGCAGGCGGGGTCTACAGGAAAACTGACTTTGGCGCCCAACCAGAGGTTCAGATTTCTGCTGCGCTGGCTTCTGCGCGCCGGGCGAAGTTTGGAGGGTCATCGTTTGGAAGTGGTATAGCTATGAAGCTTAGAGGTAGCACCATGGGCGCAGGCGCTGTCGTGGCATTTTCCATCCGTGTGGCGGTGTGCCAGGGTGTCCGACGTAAGGGAACTTTTCGAGCCATGTTCTCAGCTGGTGCCCGAAGGTGCAACATTTTATTTTACTAACGAATGCCCCCCAATGTCGCAACCGCGGTGGCTTGGAAAGGAAATGGCCATCGCAAAGCTCCGTCGGTTTTGCCACCTAAACAAGTTTGCCGGTCACCAATTGTCAGGCACTTGAGGCGACGTCTGGTGGCACTTCAAGAAAGACTTGCTGAGTAACAAGATCTTAAGGGGACAGTTTCTTACCGTGTATTGTTATTTTTTGATGCGTCCTGAATTCAAGACGGGCATAATGCTGTAATTTCTCTCTTTCTCTATACTGTTCCTTTCTTATCCTCCACCGTTCACGACCTGCGGATCCGGCTGATAGCGCCGCGGAGCGTCGCTCGGACCACTGATGGAAAAGAACTCAAATGAAATCGTTATGTTTTAGCGGCCCACGCTTTTTACCGAGACAGAGGTTATTGAAAAGTAAGGGTGCAATATAGTTCCTAACCCAGGGCCTCGCTGATGGAGTTCTGCTCCGATGAATAACTCCGCCAGTTACCGTTGGTTCTCATGTTCGGTAGCCTGGGTCAACCACTCGGCAGTTGGTGAAAGTGGGCTGCGGTAACATTCCAAGAGTACTACGTGCGAAAGTGGGTTTGGTTACGGCATCTCACTTATGTGCACACCGGGAGAATGGTTGCGTTGCGTGTAATTTCTGCATTGCAGTTACGCGCCAGGCATGGCGAACTGTTCAGTATGACGCCAATGTTAACTCTTTACGAGTGCGTCAACAAGGAAATGCGGCGCTCTTTCGGAACTGCAGAGGAATGCGGTTTCTCTTATCCGTACAAGTGACGCGCGAAACAGCAGGGTGTGCGCAAAGAAAACAGGCTGAGGCGTAGCAACGACAAATGCCAGCATGCACGCCTTGCGACCAGCGTCACCTCGTCCAAGAATATCGAAAACCAATAACATTGACTTCTCTGAAGCATATGATGAAAATTATTGATTACTCGGCTGCCGCTACTCCTCCGTTTATACAGACGGGCAGAGTGGAAGAGCTAAAACAAACGCCGCTCAGTCGCGGTACGAAGCATGCACTGCTCGCATCTCGAAGCAAAATTGAGTGTACTAAAACCAGCTAAATAAAAAAAAAGCACGTGGCTTGCGAAAGCAATTACTTTCTTCTACCGTGACAAAGCAGCATAAAATGTCCTCTCCAGGAAAACAAGACGCGCAAGGCTGGAATCTATGTCGGATTCCAGTGTGACTCGTTGTTTGTCACCCGCTATATCCATCCGAGGATTGCACACGTACTGGGCTGATCAAAACTATGTTTGAAATATTTGAACTTCACTTTAATTTGAAAGCTGTCAAAACACATAATGCGAAGAGTCAAGTGACGTGCCAAGACAACACGAAAAAGAGGAATCTCTGAGAGACAGCTCTCTTTTGAAGTATATAGCGGCTTGTCACCCTATGTGGCGCGTGAAACCGATCGGCAAAAGCTTTTGGGCACTTGAGATGCTCGCAAAGGGGTCAAAAGATTTATAATCCACTCAAACAGTAAGCGTGCCAAGGTAAAAAGGAAAACAGAGTTTTTGTTAAAGCAGTCCAAGAGAGCACAAGTTCTAGCACCATGTAGCATATGCGTGCCCACTGAGGTTATTAGGCTATATTGTAGTATACGCGCACACATACAGTGACCCGGAGCCGCCTGTTGCAAAAGGTGAGCAAGCGGCAATTATACCGGGTGTTTCATTTAACCTGCACTAAGATAAAAAAGAAAGCAACGCCTCCTACAGCGATGAAAGCTACCCCAGACTATTTAGCAGCCAATTGAGGATGCCTCCAGTAATTTTTGGGACATCCTTCATTAACTATGAGGAACTTGTTAATTCTTAATTTGCGGTTTCTATGTTTCTGGAAGCTGTCTAGCGCACAACTGAAATAATTAAGACACCGAAAGAGAGGTACACAGGACGAAGCATTTAGCTAACAACTAAAAATATAATGCACAGAAACTTGACATATTATTATATGTATAATATGACGAAGGACAATGACAAAGAGTACATTTACGATGGAAAAGCTTGGTGAATTCTATCCGCTCTATACCGTTAAATAAACAACAACAAATTGCGCGATTGTTTTCAAGAACGTTAGTAAACTAGCTAGACGAGAGTGCAAAATTGGGTAAGTTGGTTTGTGAATACGATGCATGTCTAATTCCGCAGATGGGCCAAAAATGAAAAAAAAAATTGATTTTTGATCGGCCTTAACGTGAAAGACCGCGTAGCACACGGCAAATTACAGGGAGTGGTATACAGAATACCTTGCAAAGAATGCGCCTCCTCCTACATTGGCGAAACAGGGAATTTCGCAAGGCGATTGAAAGAACATAAACGCGATGGCGAGAAAAATCTTCGTGTCGAACACATTGGCGGAACACGTGCACAAGTGCAGTCACGCGATAAAAGTGGACAATGATTCAGTCATCGAGAAAGAAAAGAATGTGACCACGAGGCTGCTGCTCGAATCTTTGCACATACAAGCGACAGAAAACACTATCAACAGGACCGATGGCACATTGCCCCAAGTTTATCTCCGCTCTCTATGTCACGTGATATGCATATAAACTGACCACGATGTCTTGTCCGTGGCATTGTGAACACTGAATCAGAAACGTCCAATACTTTTGACTTGGTCAGTGACCGTAATTATTGCTTCGTTAACATGCTACATGACCAGACGAGGTTTCGTCGAATTCTTGGCTATCCTTTAGAGATGATTGGTAACTCTATTGTTATGAGCAATCTATGTTATGTTTGGTAGGTAATTATTGATAATATGTTTCCATAATAATTATTATGAAAGGCGCCACATTCCCAGTGACACATACCCAGGTACCCAAGTTCGCGTGAAAGAGGGTCATTGAATAGCGCCCCACAACCACTATCACATTACCAGTAACCCAAGTTGGCGTCAACAAAGTTTCATTGAAAAGCACCACATGCGTATAGGAATACCCAAGTTAGACGAGCAAATTTAATGACACTTCGAGCAAGTGCATTTCGCCTCGCTGACTGTCCCTACGACGGCATGATGCTAGACGGAAAAAAAGAAGCGCCATTGGGATTGATGACAATGACGATCTAAGAAGCCATTGGGGTTGATATGATTCTCGGCATCTTAAGTTTTAGAAAAGGTTACTGTTTTATTACGAAAAGATGCCTTTATACAAGACCCTATGCCACCATAAATACAGTGTAATCCCATTAACACGTCTATTTGTTTTGAGCCAATACAAGCAAGGGACTTATCCACATTCGGCAGGGTCAAAATGGCGGAATCTGTCGAAAATAAACGTTTCAAGCTTTGTTTCTTTGACTTCATTGACGTCACAAAAACTCTCATAACATTTGAAATCACGAAAAAGTGGTCTAGGAATTAGTGCCGACCCTGCTGTGAGCATTTCTTTATCTATTCTTGAAGCATTGCTATCGAGGCTACACACTTCAACGCAGCGAAGTGAATTCCTCGAATACACTCCCTGGCATGGGCACTCCGTAGCAAGTGTCACTAAACCTTTCCGTCTGACAGCCTGCGAGTGACCCTAACGGCGAAGTGCACTCGTTCGAAGTTTCGCTAAATTTGCCCGTCTGACTGGAGTATTACATACTCAGGGACACACGTTTGTTCGACGGTTGGTTTTCAACCCGTTTTCCTCAGTCTGACGCTCTAGGTGTTGACCCTGGCCCAGTGACCCGAGCTGACGGGAAAGAGATACGCGGACATAGCTACATAGGTAAATAGAGGCATACCGCAAACTGGGTGCAGTTCCCAGAGAATGCTAATAGCATTAAGAGCTAGTTGAAACAAAATACTTTAGTGCGATTAGCTTTCTTCGGGAACTTCACCCATTTTGCTGAATGTCTGTGTTCATCCGTATCTAACTTTTTTTTCACGCCAACATGGATTATTGGGTAGTCCCTGATCAATAGTGCATATAGCTGCTGTGCTGCAGGGAAGCGGGTTCGAAACGAACTGGTGGACCAACGTGGGTCGTTGGGTATACGCCGCTCTTCAATGATAGAAAAATAATTATTTAAAATTTCTCCGGTGCTGGACGGAATCGGAGCCCCGCATTCAGGCAAGCTTATTCAGACACGTGCTACGCGTGGACTTCGCGGCGGCGCCACTAGACAGCGTAGCGTATCCAGCGGGAAGCGTGAGAGTATCAATGTGGGCGCATGCTTGGTATGGCATCAAACTCTGAGCGAGAGAGAAGCTATACGGCTGCAGTACAGTCCTAATACTTGGCGCGTTTCGGCGGTGGCTATGATACGGTGCGTCGTTACGTTGCTTCAATGCTAATCGCATTGACGGTGACAGTCATCCTAAGATGGCTTAGAACGCAAGCACAGGGTTCGCTAAAATATAGGCAAGTAGAAATAGTTTCGAACGTTGCTGCCTTCGCGCTTTCTGGAATTAGAGCAGTTTAGGGAAACCAAAGCAGCCTTGCTATAATGCAATATTGCTGAAATTTGTGAATGCTTGATACGATGGATCCCGCTGTTTTTGTTTGTTGGAGATGTTTACATAATAGTCACTTTAGCAAGTGGAGTCAAAATAACTAATTACGGAGCCTTACTGTACTTTCTACACGACTCAGAGTAGAGTTCATATTTATAATTTCGTACTTTTTTGTTTTTCTTTACTATGCCTTAAGGCGGACCTCCTGGAAAAAAAAAAAAAACAACAGAAAAACTTGGTGCCCTTACAATTCATTAATGTGCTCTTTGTTCAAGCACAACTGAGGCTGTTCGAGAAAAGAGTTCAAGAGGAATTTTTCACTCGGGAGGTCCTATCTAAATTCATGGGAACGGAGAAATCGTTTTTCTCTGCAACCAATGCACTGATCTTGATTAGCTGTGTTGCATTTAAAATAAGGAGTTAGAAACTGGTAACGCTGGCAAGTGGATTTTTTGCTTAGATCGTCAATGTTTAATGGAAATTCTTGAAAATTTCATTATTTCAGAAGCCTAAAGTATCAAGCTTACAATTCTGTCATTCAGCAATAAAAACTACATCGTAAACTGCGCCTAATAATACGTTTAAAGGGGATAAATTGATTTATTACACGCTTCTCCGAAATATACCACTAATTTGAGAGTAGGAGTTTCACAATACCCTCGTAAAAGATAACAAATCATATAACACATTTGTCCGCTTCAAATGCTCTAACAGATGCCGTTTACAAAGCTGCGAAACTTAACTAAGCTCACACAGTTCGTCAGCATAAGCGATTGCCCTTCAGATGAGGTGCCAGTTACTTCCGGTGTTTCTCAAGGCAGCGTGCTTGACCCCTTGTTATTTTTAATATATATTAATGATATTGCAGAAGTAATCACTCACTGCGTTCAGATAAGCTTGTTTGCTGATGACTGTGTTTTATTTAATGAAATTAATTGCCATGAAGATCAAGTCCTCTTAAATTCTACCCTTCAGGGCATTCATTCGTGGTGCTGGCAGTGGAACATGGAGCTTAACAGTAATAAAACAGTTTCTATGAGAATAATAAAAAAAAGCACCCTTTACTTATGATCTAGCATCTCAACCCTTATACGAAGTCGAGGAATATATGTACCTGGGGGATATTATAGTGCATTATCTTTCTTGGAATAGGCATATCTCTAATACACGTGCTTCAGCTTTAAGAAAACTTGGTTTGCTCAGGCATAAATTAAAGATGGCACCTCCGGAAACCAAGCTGTTGGCTTACAACTGTATTATAAGGCCTACACTAGAATATTCGGCAATTGGTTGGGGACTCGTACACGAAACGCTACACCGATGCATTGGAGAAAATTCAGCGAGAAGCTTTACGCTTGGTATTTTCTAAATACCGTCCAACTGACTCTTCCACTAACTTAATGAAAGTGAATAACATACAAACACTAAAAAGGAAAATTCAAAGGTAGTATGCTTCAGAATAATCAGCTATCTCTAAATGCGCAGCAATACATGCAACCGCTAACAGGGCGATTGACAAGGCACCAGCCTGCCAAATCATTAACTCCGTATTTTGCCAGGACCAACACCTTTAGATATTCCTTGTTTCCTCGCGCAATAACAGAATGGAATAACTTGCCCATATCGCTTCTTATTAACACTGAAAGCATTGAACGTGTCGACAGCTGAACACGCGACAATTGAAAAATGTTGTTGTTTGGTTCTTTTTTGTCTTGTTTTGGTGCAGTGTTTCTGAAGTGTTATTTATTTTCCTACAATCATTCAATTGTATTTATTCCCTCTTATTTTTGTGTTGCTTGTGACGTGCTTATGAATTTTCTTGTTTTTTTTTATACTTCTGCCCCTCCGGCAAGGGCCCCATAAGGCCTGCGGTATTTTCTAATATATATATATATATATATATATATATATATCTGTTGTTGGGGCAGAGTTACAAATTTGTAAAGTCCGTGCTTCTATTTGTTCAAACTTACTGATTTTCCGAAATTTGGGAAAAAGTTGGAGGTTTTAAACAAAAGTGATGCTTCCTAGCGTTGCTAGAACTTAACTTTCTCTCTCAAAAACAACAAACTTCATTCAAATCGGTTCGCCGGTTGTTTCATTAAATGTGTTTCTTCATTTTACATGTATCTGAATAGGGAAATCGAAGTGGGCCCCGAGCTAAAGCTTCCCCTTAACATGGCTACACAAGCGTCACCAAGGCTCTGGCTGAGGAATGACAGATGCGCGCAAATATTGGCGGTGAAGTTACGACCGCAGCCGACCGTTTCGCCTTTCAAAGCAACTTCTCCTTTTTCTGTATTTATATCCGCGCAAAATGTCGCCTGCAGGCGCGCTGCCTCCTCACGGCCGACACCTTGCCACTGCTGCTGCTTTTCGAGCCAAGTCGATCGTGCAGTGGCATACGCGCATGTGGCTCAATTACGGGGCTGTTGACGGTATCGCGGAGCCAATCAACTGCGGCCGCCGACCCACGCAGAGCTTGTTTTCGCCCTGTCTTCGTACTGAACTACCATTGGTCCAGGATCGTGCTGAGCGGCTTCGCACCAAAGCCGCACGCGGCGCGACCTTGGGGCGTCTCCTGTCGGTTCAAGCATCGCGGCCGTCGGATTGCAGCGCGCACCAGTGGCGCGAGAGACCGGTGTTGACATAAACGCAATGAAACAGAACGACCGACTCCGATTCACATTAGAATTCGACAACGAACCAAAAATCCAGGGAAATCGCCAATGCCTCAATGAAGCGGTTGATCGATGCCTCTGCAATGAATGTAAGCAGCAGGCGCACCAAGGTGTAGCACGGTGCGTGGTTTCGGAGTGTTTAATCGCTTTCCTGCGCTCATAGGATTCCCATACGGAGTAAAGAAAATTCTCAAGGCTGCAGAAGGGGCGATGTGTGGTTTCTCACTTAATGGAGGTGCCGCAAGGTTCGTGCCGATTTTGATCTACCTCTACGCAGATTAGTGAAAGCGTGCCATCACTCATATATGCAGCAAGTGTCATTTTCTAACGCAGAAAAAAAGAACACGTTTGTGCATTATTACGTCCAATAAATTCATGTTAGAATCGTTACAGAACGAGTGAACACAAATTTATTGGCTGGCAAAGACCGCGGTTTCTTAACTGTGTTTTGGGATAGCCGGCTTATGCAAAGTGCTTTCTCATTTGTCTGCAGTTAATAAACAGCAGCTACATCAACAACAACATGGGAACGACGCGCTAACTGTAATTGCCGTGAAATATGACTCCCTTGTCTTTTTTTTCTCTCTCATCGCCATCATTCGTCGCCAGATCTTTACCTCTCTTGTTTCTTTTCGCTGTACATGGCATAACGGTTTACAATGCACGGGCGTCCCTGTATGTTCGTAAGTAAATGCTTGTTCGACCGTACTATGCACATAGCAATAATGAGCGAAAATACGCACAATAAAATAATAATAAGAAGAAACCGGCAATGAACCGGGAGCCGAATCAGCAAAGTTTTTCTTTTAAGTTCTCTTTGCCATTGACCGGCTGCCTTCAGTAATGAGATGTCCAGCATCAGGATTGGCTGAATTTTGACGTGACTGTCTTTAAAAACGGTCAGAGGTGGTCGCTTGGTAAAACTGAATGTAACTGAAACATGTTATAGCATTATCGCTTATATCGTTTCAACCATACTATCCACGCGCCTTACTTTAACATCGTTCTGTAGATTTAAAAAATCATGAGCCATTCCACTCTGTGAAGATGGATGACCAGCGAAGCTGTTTAGCGCACGACACAGAGGTGACACAGAATTTTGAACAAAGGTGCGAACATATTTATTGTCCTGATCGGTGGTCATCGTGACGATAAGTACGCACACACATCCGCGTATCACCTCTATTATTAAATCTGTCCGTCACGTAAGACAGACAGATACCCCCTTAAGCAATGGCTCATACCCCCGTAAACGCGGCCTCCTCGTAACGACGATAGAAGTGAAATTCTGCGCTGGAATGATGAGCGGCAATGGAGCCAGCTTTGGAAGAAGACGAAGACGACGAATGTGTCAGCAGTGGCACGAGCGCGTTCGCGCGGTTGCGCCGAAGGGCTTAAATTGCTCCTGTAAAAATGTCTTCCCAGCAATGCATTTGTGCTTAAAAATGAAGCCGACTTTATGGGGATCAGCGCAAGCTTGGTCTTTGTAAGCTGGCTTTCCCACTTTGTCTGTTGCAGTGAAGCCTACTCATAAAGAAAAATGTGATGCGGACGGAGCCCGATAACGCTATCGCGTTCCACTCTTAAAGGCGAAGCTTAAGCGTCCTCCAAATTTTGTGAATACGGGCGCAGGGTTATATTGGACATATTCTCGAATTTTTCTTTCATGACGGTGTCAGAAGTTATATATCAAAGATACCCGCATGCACAACCCTGTCAATCAAAGTAGAGATAACACGAAAAAAAAGTAAATGTGGTTACGTTACGGTGATCTACACCTAAAGGAAACGTACCTTCGTTGTGTAAAAGAAAGACCCGAATTCACAAGGTTTGTCTAGCGTAATTCACCAAGCTCCTCCTTTCGTACGCAATTTTTTTAGCCATAAAGTTCATATACCAAGACTGTAGCGGGAGTGGCAGTACACTTACCTAAGGGCGTCGTATGAGAGCGAGAAGGAAGCAAAGCTCGGCTTAAGCAACAAGGGAATAAAGAAGCGTGGTCAAACGATAGCATGGTTGCACATCATGCATCTGTAGTTGAGGCTATATTCTTAGGGCAAATTACTGCAAACCTCTTCTTGACAGGTTCCTTTTCGGGCGTCTGCTACAGCGCCGACCAGCGCGACCGCGCTCAGCGCCCGTTCATCGCACCATCAAAGCAAAAACAGTGCCTATGTTACAAAACGCCTAAACCAGGGAAAACACGGGGAATGCGGGAGATGGTAATTCAAGACGATGAGCAACACGACAACAAGGAAGGAGCGAACGTTTCGACAAGTCCACTTGTCGAAACGAAAACGTCTAAACGCCTTTTTGTAATACAACCTTGGTAAAAAAAAAGCATCACATGTTCGTCAGTTACGTCCGGATTAACGATAATAAAATCATATGCGGGTATGAGCGAGGGACAAGAAAGAAAGAAAGAAACAAAATTCAGAGCCCTTTCACTACTGTGAAGATGGAAGCCAGTGAAGCTGTGACTATGGTGGGTCTGCTGTAGTGAAGATTGCCCTCACGATGAGAATGGGCGTAACGTCATTGGGCATCACCCAACCGAACATGTCTATCATGAACGTTTCGGTTGAGAAGCCCGCGTTGAAACCTGGCTGTCGCACCGGGGATGTTGGCGCTAGCGTTGCCAAGGCGTGCTCCATCATGGTCGGGTTCCTTGAGGGCAAGACGATGCTGACGTTTGGCCTCAACATCGCGCTCCCGCAACTACGGGTCCGCGGCTCTTCGCTGATGCTTCGCCTGGTCTTCGGAAGCGCTCACGCTAGAATCGGCACGTCAACGACGAGCCCTTTCCCGAGCGCGTTCGCGGTGGCGTTGCTGAAACGCGTTAGGACGGTGAAGCATCGATTGCGAAAGCAAATTAGTAGACAACTATACGAACTAAGAATAGTAGTTTTATCGGCTGTATCAACTTGTCAACATTCACTTACTAACTAAATTAACAAGCATGGTGTAACGCGTGCACAGGTAAACATAAATACATCTCGTCGATGACCGCGAAAACTCGCTGTCGAAATGCTGGAGTGAGGAGGCGAGGCAGCAGTAGCGAGCGAATTGACCTTCGTGCCGTCTCTCGCTTCAACGCGAACATGGAAAGCACAGCGCACACGAAGCTACCGGTACTAGTTGCACTATCGCTTTGAAGATGAGGCCCGCGCGGTCAAGCACTTCTTCCGCGTCGCAGATAGCTTTCAATATTGCCCCTTTTCGCGGAGCAGTTTGTTTTAAAGAAACGAGATGGCGCTCCCGGCGGCGCGCCATACCTCTCCTCAACGAGCGCGCACGAATACGAAACCATTACCGCTTCTACCTTGCTTCTGTGCGCTCAGCTGTCGGAAATGCAACTGAGTTTTCGCTAACACACTGTGCTCCAATCATGCTAGATTGAATCATGTGGATGGAAGACGTGAGCAGTAGTTGGCTGCAAAAATAGTGACTGGCATGTTACGGAATAGAATGAATATGTGTGGCCAAGTTCGCGGACCGATGCTGCAACTGTCCGAACGTGTTACCGGCGCTTCGTGATGTACGGCTTTCCTCGAGGATACATAAATTTGCTCATCCACCAGCCTTGTACCACTAACTTTCAAAGAAAGGGCTTCATCCCCAGAACGTCGGCAAGAGTGAGTACCACTCGTTAAACAATGACAAAGGGAGTGGGTAGCACCGCTTCCTGCCATATTAAGTTTCGCGCACGTTATCTATACACATCTGTCCCAAATGGCAGGAAAACTTACGCCCACTCTATCGCCGACGTATCAAGAATAAGTGAATGGGTGCACACTTGAATATATGCGCAGTGTATACGCACAATAAATGACGGACTACACCTATGGCGCAGGAATGGTAGAAGCTGAATGTTTCGTGACGGTCCACAAGAGTAAGCGAGTTACTGGCTGTAATATATCTGCTACAAGGTATTACAATGTACAAAACAGCTACGTTTCAAGCTTTGTGCGCAGCAAGAACAAATCTATCGGAACTTAGCACACCCGCGAGCGATTAGGCAGACAATAATCAGATAGTGGCCGCACCGAGGAACTTCACTGAGTCAGAAACTGACAAGCCACTGCTTCAAAATATTTGCCGAATAAAGAACAAAGAGCAAAACACATAATTCTGATGGAATTCATAATCGGAAAACTTGAATAGCTTGGAATACATATTTAGCCCCGCTTTTAGAACAAGCCCCATATACGCTGCTTGCGCCGTTTCAACATAGCTTAATCAGCTCCGAAAGCGCTTTTGCATGTTCTCTGAAGCTGTGATCAAAGCTTCATGTCGTTCACCAAGTCACCGTCTACGAGATATCCGAAAACAGAGGTTTTCTAAGCCGCGCCGGCGTCATACACTTCCATTGTAAACAAGGAGGCAACGGAGGCAGTTGAGGCAAGCAATAGACGCGTCACATTCTATGGCGTCACCATGTGATCAAACATGGCAGCGCCTACGGGATCGCCGCGAAAAGGGTCAATACAACGCGGCTGCGCCGTGAGCAGCCATTGCCGGAGTAGAACGCCCCCCCCCCCCCCCCCCCCCTTTTCGCCTCCCCCCGTGCCTCACGCGCGACAGAAGCAGCGCGCTACTGCTTCGCCTTTCTCCCTCACGCGTGCGAGATTGCGCCGCGATTGTCAGCTGAACCTCGCAAGCTTCCACTCGCACATACAGCGTACGGCGCGTGGCGACGATGTTACCGTGTTTGGACTTTCTACGGAACCTCACAGCGACGTCGACCACGACCACGGCGACGGAAGAAATGCGCTTGGAGTGCCCATATAATTCCGATCGCGAGATAAAGAAAACTGCATAATAAATAGTCCAGACAGCTTCAAGGAAAGGCCAGCAGCACCTTCACTTCCATCGGAATGGCATGACCGCGCTGAACGCGGTTGTAGGAGCAGTTCTAATGACGTGCATATGGACTCCCTCGGCAGCCGGTACCGTCGAAGGTGCCGGTCGGCGATAAAGCCCCTTTATCTTCCTAAAGTAGCGCCATTCTTTGATCTTGCCGCCATCGCGCTCACCCCGGCGTTTCCTTCTCGCCGCCTCCTGTCGCCCCAGCCTCATCCGCTCCCCCATTGGCCAATCCGTGTCACGTGGACGCACGCGTTGCGCTTTTGTATATTTTTAAAATGCGAAGCATTTCTTGCCGGCGGCTCTGTCCGACCGTCTCGCGTCCCACAACCACACAGGGGGGGAGGGGACGCGCATGCGCGTCCCCTCCCCCTCTCTTTTCTTTCCTACGCTCCCACCCTTTCTCTCCTCTAGGAATCCTGTACGGAGCGGCGCGCGCGTGCCACACCCCCACAGCGCATGCGCGTCCCCTCCCCTCTCTCTCCTCTCCTACGCTCCCCCCTTTCTCTCCTCTAGGAATCCGGAGCGGCGCGCACGACAGGTGGTGCGACCGCTGCATACTCCGCTGGGGGTGTCACGGTAGTTCCGCGGTATGAAAATGACGGAGCGCGCGCGCCTCATTCTCTCTCCTGTGCAGCGCCGCGATGAGCGCTCGGGCCGCTGCCGCAAAACCATCTCCCGCTCAAGCTAACCATCTCCCCGCTGCTTCGCATCCACACAAGGTTCCCTTTAGCGGGAGATGGAGTCATTTTTTCTCTAGCGCGCTCCTATCGCCATTTACGACCCAGTGAAGCGAAAGTGCTCTATGCGTGATCCGAGTTTTCCGCGGATTTCTTTTAGTAGCGCGTTAGCGGTCATCTGCTACGGCAGGGTCGACATCCGCGGCGCCACCGTCGAGATGGCGCTGGTCGTGCCAAGCGGTACCATGGAGCAAAGGAGGAAGGAAGTGGTTGGCGCTACTTTCAGACACTGAGGGGTTTCAATCGACGATGTAGTCGAGCGCCAACCAACGACGAAACGCACGTTCCCTGCGCATAGGATCCCTGTCGAGGGCACTGACAGGCTGACAGTTGTAAAGGCCGCTATAACGGACAAATGCAGAAAGAAGGGAGGGCTACCGACAGTGCAAAATTTATTACGGAAAACTTCGCCATGTAACATCCGTACGTAAACGTTTTTCTGCCTATCACAGTAACGTCGTATAAGCGGTCATCGCTTCTCCGCCACGATGATGCATCGCATGAAGCGTTTGCTTTCGAGGCCCAGTCGGCCGCATAATAACACAGGTGAAAAGGACAAAGGTACGTGCATTGTTGTTTTGGAGCATGGTAATAAATCATATGTTGGTGACACCAACGGCCTACAGCGTCTAACTTCACCATCACCACGACGATCAATGCTTACGCTTCCATTAATTTACCAGCTTCATCAGAACGCGCGTTTAAGTGCATGTCAGAATACTAAGCAGCACAGCACGCATAACAAATAAAAGATCAACTTTGAAGATGGTTTGGGATCAAATTGGTCCAAGTCGTCGATCCTGTTCTACTGACGCACTATCTTTTTTGGAGCCATCACAGCACATGGTGTTTAAGCGAACACTTTCAAAAATTTTTAAAGGTCGCCTGTGCCAGATAGCACAATTCTAGTTCATGAGCTCGTCTACTCGAAGGGACGGACATTACTTGCACAAAAAAATTGAAATGCATAATGAAACGCCAATGCATTTCTCCGCAAAGTTCGGGAATTAATATCTCTAAACTGGCATCATTCAGAGAATTCGTTCCAAGTGGATCCGCCTTGCGAACTCCATGGCTAGAATTTGTACACTGCAATATGGGTCATAAGGTAATTAGTTAAAAACTTAATCAGTGCATTTTTGTTAAGCAGTTGATTATGCATTTTTTTTCTGCGCAAGTAATTTCCGCCTCTTCGAGTAGACCAGCTCATGAACTAGAATTGTGCTATCTGCCACAGGCAACCTTTAAAAATTTTTGAAAGGGTTCGCTGAAACACCCTGTATAGTACGAGGTCACGGTGGTGGCATACAAGCGGCAGCAGACGCCGTACCGCAAACATTCGAATGCGGCATCGCTGTACGAAGCGAACATTCAACGGACAGTAACGATACCGGGTGGACTTTTCATGTTCTAAAACATGCGAAGCCGAAGGCATCACTGAAGCAGAGTAGAAGTGAGTCTGACCACTTGCAGATACTTGCGCTGTGGCTGAACGTAAACATGGCAGTTCCACATGAATGGAACAATGCTTAAGTTGTCAGCCTAACGCTGCAAGCACCCCGGCTTTACTGTGAAGTTCGTTTATTGCTTCAGTACAAGCAATACAATACGCACCTACACCGCTAAAAATAGAGTGAAATGTCGGAGATTCCTCTAAACGCACTAAATTAAGCGATCCAATTGTGCATCGCAGGGAGAGCGCGCGCTCGGACAGCATTTACAGCGACGCAAATGCTGATCTTCCTAGCGCGTTTTAGTGACGGCGCTCAGCATCGTGCATTAAACATTGTTCTAACTTCGCAATGCCCGGCCACCGTCGCCAAGTGTTTAACGCCGTCATGTTGACTTTGCTGCGCAGCAGACGAGAAGCACTTAAGGCCCAACTGCACGTACGCGTGCCGGCGCGCGATCGCTCGCGGCCACGCGCCTTGTGTTTGCCGCGCCCCGTGAGTAATGACGGTTTGAACCTACAAGACTCGCCCCAGCGCGCATCCACTTGGCTCACTATTTTCGCCTTGGTAGACATCGTTTCTTATTTTTGTAAGGCCGCCAGAGCACCGATATTTGCCCGGAGAAGATATCTGGGCTCGCGCCGCGCTTCGGCGCGTACGATCTGTCCTGCCCCATGCATCTGCTCATGCGCGAGGCGCGTGAGCGCGAGATTTCGCGCGCCGGCAAGCGTACGTGTAGTTTGTCCATAAAACAAGTGTTCAAATTAGCGCCACTCCTCCTTTCCTGCATGTTTCCTCCTCCCCATCAGCGCCCCCAAGAAAGCTCAAAACTAATCAGGGCATGCAGAAAAATAGAAATATTGGTTGTTTACTTTCACATGCATCATAATTACTTCTTTCGTAAAAGCATTATTTCACAGAAAGAGTAAGTATTGCTTTAGTTTCTAGTACAAGGCATATTGTATCAAGAAGCATAATCTGTCCTGTCTAACTACCAACAATGTGCAGGTTGTATTTTACACCTATAGCCATGGCGTCTCGCGCATTCTTTCTTGCATGCGACCGCTTCGATCCAAATTCACGCTTGTTACTTGCTCTACACCCGACGGCAAGAAATAAATGGTCAAATTAGCCATCGCTTAGTCTCATCTCATGCGGAGGGCAGGAGCTTAGGTATGTTTTGTCGTGGTTATTGAGATCAGCTATTTGTTTTGACGCTGTTAGACCTACACAGAAAATGCCCACGTGTAAAAGTGGTTTGATTTTAGCTTAGCAGGTGGCGCCACAGCCTTAGCGCTGGTGATGCGTTGACGATGCGATACGCTTTAAAAACCTAATTGTTCACTGCGTCATTATTTTACTACTCCGTTCTTGTTCGGCACGCGATGACAGTGACGAGCAAACGCCAACTAGACACCGAGCAGACGACGCTGCGTGGGTGAACATATTCAGAGAGGCGTTTGCCAGCCCTGTTGTCGGCTAAGCAAACCGCAAGGAACTGCTGAAAAAGAGTGTACTGCAAATCAAACGAAGGCCCCGCATTGTAGTAAACGCGGCCTATAATTAAGTGTCGAAACATGTATCACCGACGCCGGCGTTCGGCTGCGTGTTCGCGCCGACGGTTTGGGTCATACCGCCGTTTTTCGGGGGTCCGACGTGGGCTGCGTTTCGCCCTACAAAAAAAAAAAAAGTCCTTCAATGAACTATATATACTCTGTCTCACAAAGCAACATAAACAACTAAAGTGCTTAATTGCGCAATGTTAATATAATTCGCATGCCTGCTCCCACGCCACATTGCGTATAGTGTTGCGCAACAACGGACGCTGCGGGCCCTTTGGATGCTACAGGCGTCGGAAGCAGGCGACAAAACGTGGACGACAACATTTTCATGTGTTCGTCTTCATCAGTGGCGCCGGTAGATTCCACAGAGCTGCACGAAGCTTCTGATGCAGAATAGACAGGCAGAAACCAACGCGACCCCTTTCACGCAGAATAAATTTCTGTGCTCTCCTGTGCTGCCACTTCCTTGCGCTCTCTTGTGTGTGACCACACCGAAGCTCGTTTATTTTGCCAATGGTGAAGAATCCGTAGCCTTAATGCATGCTTTTCTTTTTTAACAGCGAAGATGTATATGGCTGGGTTCGGGCAGATCGTGTCCGCGGGCAAGACGACGCGTAGAACAATTATTTTCGGCGACGCATATATATATCAGTTTATAAGTATAAAGTGCCTTAGCACAGGTGTCGGAACGGATGTTAGCTTAAAGAATATGAAGTAATTTTAAAGTGATTCACAACAATATCATCAAAAATAAGATTGCTGAAATTGTTTAATAGGTATGCAGACTATACTTAAAGATTACCTTGAGCCAGGACTGAGGCTTTTCAAGGTAGCTTTTTTTAACGCCTCAGATATTCACTCGGCTCCATGTGGAAAGGAAGCCGCTATAGCCGGACGCGTGTCGAAGCTGTATATGCCTAGGTTCTGAGCAAAAGTGCGTGTGTCGACAGGGTGTATAGAATGAAGTCGCGTCGACAAAATTGAATCCACAGTAGCCTTCGGCGCGCCGGCGATGCTCCCTGGCTCCGGAGTGGATGGCGAAATAATGAAACGTCATTATGTACCCACCAATGTCTGTGCCTCGTTTTCTTGTGACGTCGACGTCGCTCCAGCGACGTTATCAGCAGTTGTACTTTGGTCTTGCTGTGGCCAGGAGGCGCATAGTCCGTACTGAAGAAGAAGGACGTGCATGGAAAGAGCGCCGGCGTGAGCAACAGTGTGATTGGGTCGAAGGTGACGGGAAGCCGCTATAGCCGAACGCGTGTCGTCCGAAGGATCCGTAACGTCGGATAGCCGCTCTGTGACCGATGAAGAATAACAGCGTGCTCGTGAGGACCGCCTTCGCGAACAGAAGTGGTAGTGGGCGCGAAAGCATCGAGAAAAAAATGCAGTAGTAAATCGCAGTGACCACAAAGCAATGGTTACCATAATGACAAAGTAAAGAGAAAATGAAAGACGATAACAACAACGAAGTTATGTGTAGGGGTCTTTATAATTCAATAAAGCAGTTAACCATAAATAACTCAATATAGTTATTAACAAGTACAGCGTCGCTGGTTTTCCATCTTGACATAGCGGAAGGGCTCTGAATTTTTTTTTTCGCGCACACGGAGGCGGAGTTGTACCAAAAATTTCTTTTACTTATTTGTTTACTTATTTTCACCCGAAATGACATTTAAGATCAGAGCTTATATCCACAAAGAGCTCTCCAATGGGGACGAAATGCAAAAACGCCTGCGTACCGTGCATGGGGTTCACGTTAAAGAACCCCAGGTGGTAAAAACCTACTTGTGCAAAGAGTTCAGCACAACTACGAGTTCGTCTGACGGATACAACAGACGGCTTCTGTCTTGAAGCCTAATCAGAGAATCTGGCGGCGCCGAGGGCTTGGGCTTTGTCAACAAACTGAGGCATTCTGAGGCACCCGCTCATTAACCGCTCTCGACAGGTATCCGCCAACCATCGCTAGTGCGGCACATTCTGGCTAACGAAGCGTTTCTTCGCGCCGGGTAATGTGGTTGACCAGCGCTGCTATCGCCTCTTTGGAAAATTCTTCGGATGGTTCTGGCGTAGTGCTTACCCTCAGCTGCCGGCGTAGCGACGAGCATGTGCTATCTTCCGTGTCCATAACGTTGCTGTTGAAACTTTGGGTAACAGCGCAAACAGATGACCACAAGAAGGGAGACACGTACACACAAGCGCTGATTAACAACTGGTTTTATTGTCAAGGATAGCACACCTTATACATGCCAGAGTGAAGCAAGGGAAAGGGGAAAACATAACAAGGGTAAACTCGTGCCTACAACGCAAGCGCGATGCAGCCAACCAAGCGCAACAAGACGCAAACAATTATTTTACTTTCCAATCTGAACCCCCGATAGCCGCACCCGGAAGATAAAATTCAGCGTCAAAGAGAGCAAGGGCTGAAGCACTTGCTACTGAACTTCCTAACGTGGTATAGACTTCCAAACCGATGCGCGCGGTCTTGTCACTACTCTTTCCTAGAATCGTCGTCTCTTTTAACCGGGCCACACAATCAGTACACTTGCGCACGTTAGCAAGTGTGCTGATTGTGATCCCCCCCACCCCACCCGCTTCCGTAGTGGGTACGTGCCATGATATAGCAAGCAAGCAAGCAAGCAAGCAAGCAAGCAAGCAAGCAAGCAAGCAAGCAAGCAAGCAAGCAGCCAGCAAGCAAGCAAGCATTAGGCTAAGTCCTTGGCGACAAGTGCGTGTCATGGTCAAAAAACAAATAAAAGAAAGCTCACCAAAGTGATGGCATGATCCAGCGAACGCTTCAAACGCCTCAGTGGTCAAAAGCGACGACATGGGTTTTGGACACCGCCCATTGTAAGGCGAGTGTTAAACATAGTGTCAGCATATTTCTGACGCTCAATGGCGAATACCATCCACATATGCGCTCGCAAGTAACAGCTCGCTTCTAATCAACATAGACCACCTGCAGAGAGTGAAGCAACGTGGATGACGATGGCGCTACTGACTGTAGCGATGCCTTACCGGTAGTATACGGAATCAGGATTCTATTCTATATAACCAATCAATCTATATATAAAAATCTATTTATAAAATTCTTAAAGCGCCGCGAAGTTAATTTGTGGTCACGTCAGTCTAGGTGAAGAAAGCAAGAGTCGGGGACCTCGCCATTTAGAATGCAAGTTCAACAACACATCCCTGCAGTTCTGTTTATGTCAAGATCGGCCAATTATGCAGACATTTCATACAGAGCTTCTCAGCACATGTTGGGCCAGCGACAAAGATGTATGAACATTGCCGCGCAGTTAGTTTTAAAACGGAAATGTCAGAGGTGTCAATGACGACGGCGGGCAAGAAGTAATGCAGCGTCCAGTGAAAAGAAACGAAAATGCCTGCCACATAGGATGCTGAAAAATATTGCGAGTTCGTTATGTTATTTTTTTTTCATCGCAGTGTAGTATATTACGTTTATGGCTCGAGGATATATTATTTGATGTACGTATCACAATGATGAAAGGGAAAGTTTGCATCAACCAAAAGTATACTAAAGCACCAAGCTGTATCACGCCTAGTTGTTCACTGAGAGAATCTCATACTTTTTGCGGCAGAAAAAAAAAACGACTACAACAACAGCAAAAACAACAACAAAAATACAAGCCTTTTTAAATCCCTCTATTATGATTACTATTATTATTTTTAAAACATATGTACAAATATCCAGAGCAAGTAAAGAAGGAGCAGGCCGTCTGCGGTAAGAATAGGAAAACAGACATTATTACTCGGACCTTTGTCCTATAGGACGGTTGCATAAAACTGCACTAACAAGCAATGGACACCACAAAAAATTCAAACAAGGGCCCAAGAAATGAGTACAAAAATTTAAGCAACTTTGCTGAAGCAAAATCAGGCCCTGTGTATAATTTAGGCCGTACATATCCATAATTTCTCCTCTGCGCCGCTCGCAGGAAAAAAAAAAAAACCCGATTCTCAGCTTAATCATGAAGTAGATTCTTCGCCTCACAGAAGCCCACTCTCCATCATTTGTACGAGAGAATACCCCCGAACGTAAACATCGCGCACACAATAATTCAAGCTACTGCTGTAATAATTGTACATTTTGTAAAGCTTTTCTTCTCTATAAGCTAGCTGGGGGCTACGAGACACTCATTTAATATGACGAAATGGGAACCACACTCACACGTGACATCAGTGAACACAGGGACAACTTCTCATTTCTTTGCAAGTCCCATCAGAATTAAAACCCCTAAATGTGCCTGATAAACAGAAGAGCCACTTCTGTTGTATTAGGTACATTTTTCTAATGAGTGTCTTCATTCCATTTACACAATATCACCATGACACTGCGTGACTTTAAGGAACCCCCAAGAAGCAACAGCACCGCCTACCAGACCAAGCGAATGCACCCTGAAACAGATATAAAATGACCACCAAGTGGGAGACCGGTCATGGTGGGAATCCCGGCAAAGGAAGGGTCCACGGGCAGGCGAGCCAGGCGTGGCTCAATCGCCGCTCCTATTCTACGGGCTCACCTCCGGACGTTCTACAGCAAGGCTCCGAAGAGGAGCGGTGCCATTCGAAGAAACGCCGCCGACAAGACCTTCAGGCAGCGACCAATGATCCCCACGAGGACCGAATTTCCATTCACCAAGGCCAAAGCAAGGCATGCGCCATGACGGACGACATTGTCACCGTATGGAAAAGGCGACGACAGCGCAATGCCGCGGCCGCGCGCAATTCCTTCCGTCAATGAAGTGCTACATGTGCGCAAGGGAGGTCACTCCAGAAACATCAGGGTGCGCTTATAATTTTTCATCAACACAGGCTTGGATGCGAGGCTGTGAGGCAGCTCCAAGCATGCATCAACGCGTATGGGAACACGTAAGGCTAAGGAAATTGTAGCTGCAAACTAAGAAGCACCAGCCACAGACGGTAACAACTTTCGAGAACCGGACCGAGCCATGGGCTTACACTTGACTCACTATGGAGCTTCGCATGTATGGTGGGGTCATACTTAGGACCTTTACGCCCACTTCTCCGAATAAGCATCGAGCCATCATTTGCGTATAATGTGCTCTCTCCTATAGCCAAACCTCATAATGGTGATCTCTTATTTTCGCTGCTGTGCTCAGTCTAGTTTTGCTCGTTTACCTTGCGGAGACATCTTATCCCCTACCAGCACGTTTCTTTTTCCTCGCTCTCTTTAAATGCGGTTACGCTTGTTCACCTTCACGTTTTCCCCTCTCAACCGTGGCATTTCAATGGCCTCTGTTGTGCTCGCATCGCTTTGCCATTTATTCTTTTCGTTTACTGATCAGGACAGAGTTTGTCCATACTGTCCCAGAACACTTAAATCTTGTTGCGATCTTCAGGTGCAAGCCGAGGATGTGTAACTCTGCCTTCGTTGTCCTGTCGTTTGAACGAGGTCACTTCACATACTGGAAGTTTTGGGCAATAAAAACCGAATATAACTGCGAAGTTGACTTTCCTCCACGCGCTACGTTTGGCCCATTGACAAATACTCGGTAGTATACCACTGCTAATGAAGCCAAGTAAAGCATAGGGGAAACAACCTTTTCAAGCTTTCTTTGCCCTTTCCTTTAGGGGACGCTCACTGCCGGCTGCTATACTATCTTGACGAGTAGACGAGAACTTGGGCCACTGACTAAGTGAAACTTGGTGTGTGCCGGAATTTAAAGCCTTTAGACCGTTTCATCGGGCGAGGAGGAAAGGGTGCGCGGCGAGCCTTTCCTCCTCTCCGGCTTGTGCGAGCCTAGCGCGGCGCTGCTTGAATGTGTTACCGTGTTACCGTCGCGTGCTGCGGAAGAATTTGGAGATGATTTAGCTCGTTCTGCGTGAAATTTACGTGATGTCAGTTCATACAAGGCTGTCGATGAACCACTGTGCAGCCTTTCGGTGCAGCGATAACTACACTATGCAGAAATTTTTCTTGGCTGCGCAAACATGCGGCTTGCGTCACCTGCTGTAGTGTGTTGTGTGTGTCGGGAACTGTTTTGCCTGTATCGGCTTTCACTCGACCAAGAGAACCGGCGTCTATGAATTTCCAGCGTGAACTGAAAAATCTTCTCAATATCTGATCGCTTGGCGTGTGAACTTTATAAAACATAAGAGTGTTTGTGTACGGCGAACCCAATTCGACCCCGCCACATTGAAGCGCCAACCGTTATAAAGCATTTGCGTCAGCCATCGGCATCGTTCTCACGGATTTCAAGTCTAGCAGACTTGAAATCACTATGCTATGTTTATGCTATAGCCTCCTGTTTGACGGCGATGGCGATGCTCAACACGGAGATCACTGCGGTCGGTAAACCAGCATGATACATACAGCTTTGTGCTTCGGCAGTGCCTTTTTGCCTTGTAAAGCAGTAATTTTCAAATGGGGTTACATAACACGAACGCGAGGTTATTTGTGAGGACACAATTTTCGTAAGATGGGTGAATGCGTAGTAGAGGACGTTAACTTAGAAGACCCCCCCCCCCCCAAAAAAAAAAATAAATAAAAAAAATATTGGTTTCATTTTTTTCCGTTGCGCAAAAAAAGACACGAAAAAACACGCATGCTTAATTGGGCCATGCGTTATATAGAACAAACATATGTATAACCCAACACCTACCATTGCTTCGGACGCTCGTGCAGTCTGCATCCGGTCGCTCAACCACTCGACAAGTGTGATTCACGCTGTAGGGTACGCTGTTATTATTAACCAAAACTGTTTTATTCGTACGAAGAAATCTCGTCAAACAAACGAGATAGTCACGCAATGTATCTACAGATAATAATTTAAACGTTCGTCAAGGTAAACAGCACAACGTATTCCGTAGCAGGACGGTACCCACGCTCTTAAGATCGTCATATGTTTGGTAACTACTGATTGCTGCCAAACGACAGCCCGGAACTACAGTGAGAATGCTGTAGTAAGGTCATGTTAGTGAGACACATTTTCAGAAATACACAACTCATGTCCGAGGCTGATTGTAGTCTCAAACACGCTCATTGTAGTCTCAAACACACTTCGGTCGCCTCAGCGCCGCAGAAATTCCGGTCATGCCGTCTTATATCACTTCAATACGTCTCACAGAACCGTTTCCCACTAATAAGGAGCCACGTGATACTAAATAGACCGCGCCGAGCGCGAGAACAACCACCAGAAACTGCCGCCGGGCGTATACCATCGCATACAGCACGCCCAATCTATAGCATGTCGACCAATGTCTACGCAATAGGTCGGCGCCCTGTGTGCGTAATTTTGTGCAAGCATTGACTTCATTAGAGTTAGGCTTCCAGAGTATTTGCCTAAAGATTTCCGTAAACAACAAAGAAAGCTTCACTTGTCACCGAATTCCACATGTTCGTAGGGTCCACTGGCTTATGTCATTATTGAAGTGTAGAAATAACAATAAATTAGGGCTAAATTTGTGATAAACTTCTTTTTTTTTCATAAAGAAAAAGGAAGGTGGTAGTTAAAGAAAAGACAGCTTGCTGGTGATGGGAGCCTAACATACAAACTCCGTATGACGTATGCCATGCTCCACTAATTGAACTGAATTGCATATGGGTGTTTCAACGAATACTTTAAGTATTATTTAAAATGTTGTCTTTTAGAAACGGATGCTTCCTTCGGAGCAATAATGTAAGTGCACGCCAGAGGACGGGTAAGAACTGGTAATAATCATGCTATACTTTAATAAAATTACTTCCGTAACTTTTGAAATAATAGGCCTTAGATGTACCATTATATGTGGCAAATTAAAGCAAGCTGTCACTGCATGTCACATGGACATTTAGATGTGGAAAATGGGGTAGTGGTCGGAGTTGTATATATATATATATATATATATATATATACATATACAGGATGTCCCAACTACCATGTACCAAGATTTAAAAATATGCAAATGCAACGTAGCTGGACAGAAACAAAGTAAGTTGTTTGCCGTCGCTTGGAGATACTGAGATTATTTTTTTGCATTCCGCCCAATTACACAATTAGTCTTAATTGATTATTCAACTTCTCAAATATTATAATTAGATGAAAAGTGTCAATGAGAAAAGTGTACAGCAACATGAAAAGCTCCCGATACAGGTTTCCGTTGCTCAATACGTGCTATATAAAAGTGTTTTTCCGAGCGTGAAAGAAGCCCGCGAATACACACAAGGTGCGTGGAGCGGCCAGTCGCGCGGAAAATATTCACGGGTTTCTTTAACGCTCGGAAAATCACTTTTTAGTGGCACGAGCTTAGAGTGACCCTCTTGCTGCTTGCGCAGCACCTCCGGTTTACCTCCTGAGACGACCGGGGACGAAATTGAAAATAAATCAGAAAAAAAAAAGAAAAACAATAGTACAGTATAAAATTCACGAGTCTCATTATAGATATGATATCAGACCATAAGTTTAGTTACAAGTTGAGTTACTGAAGTGTCTGGAATAATGAGAATTAATTAGAAATTACTGATTACCACACACGAAAGCACAGAATCGTAGACTTTGGAAACCCGCCACGTGAGCATGACTTTGGCGAAATTTCTGGAAATCCGGAAGTAGAAAGCGGATGTAATGACGTCATTAATGACGCCACACACAAGAAAATGGCATGATATTTAACCGGCTAATTAACGGAAGACAGTTGCCTGGCATACATTGAACATCTGCCTAGCAGAGCAGATGTGACGTCACTCCCTCCTTTTCTCGGTTCTCCTCTCCCGGCACGCACTTGCTCGCTCACTCGCTCGCTCGCAACAGCTGCGTGTGCATGCTCGTTACATGCTCTGCCGTCAAGGGCGCATAAGGTGCGCTTCGTGCGCCGCTCGCTTGGGGGTTAGGCCCCGCCAGGTGGCGCACGCTGCGCTTCCTCTTCGCCCTCTCTCACTCCTCGCCTGCATATCGTGCCAGGGGAAAGACGTTAGCTGGCTTGCTCCTCCGAGTTCGGTTCGTGCGTTGCGTTCGCCATGGAGGTGATCGACGAGGAAGGCGCCGGGCCAAGCACAGCCTACCCACAAGAAGAAGACCTCAATACGATGGTTCTCTGTGTCTGTGTCGTTCTTTCAAAACATATACATACACAAAGTTAACCTCAAAAACAGCAACGCCGAGGTGCGAGTGCCACTAAGAGACACGTAAGTCAAAGATTAGGGTCGCCTACCGTTTTATGTAGCACGTATTGAGCGACAGAAAGCTGTATCGGGAGTTTTCCCTGTTTCTCTGCAATTTTCTAATTGACACTTTTCATCGAATTATAATATTTGATAAGTTCATTAATTAATTAAGAATAATTATGCAATTAGGCGGAATAGTAGTAGTAAAACTTTATTACATACAGAAACCGGACGGGCTCCTACTGGCCCAGTCCCCCAGAGGGGGACAGGGGTAGGAGCCCCGTCCGTCTTAACAAATGCCCTTCTTAACAAATGTCGTAAAAAGCGACATTTTGTTAAGAAACTAACTGGAACGCCAATGCATTTCTCCGCAAAATTCGGGAAATAATATCTCGAAACTGGTGTCATCCAGAGAATTCTTTCCAAGTAGATCCGCCTTGCGAACTCCACGGCTACAATTTGTACATTGCAATATGGGCCATCAGGTAATTAGTTTAGACTTAATTAGTGAATTTTTGTTATTTATTCGATTACACATTATATATATATATATATATATATATATATATATATATATATATAATGTGTGTGTGTGTGCGTGTGTGTGTGTGTCTGTTTACACGTGAAAGTTGACTTTTCTTATTTGTCGCCTATATGCAGAAGGCAAGTTTGCACAGCATTATTGACGTGGACGGGAAATGCAATTCGGCAAGCGAAAAGCTACAGGATAGGGTATTATCGAAAACCGTACTAAATATACTCCTTACCGAAATTTCATGTAGAATTTGCCTGCCTCAAACTTTCATTAGAGCTTAAAACATGCTTGGATGCTAAAGCATTCAACTTTCATGAGCTAAGTTTAAAAATGCTTTTTTTTTGTTGCCGCACGTCATCGCACGTTCTTTCAGTTTGTTTCCTTGTACAATGTTTATGATCTTACATATGTCTCTGGCTCTCATGTTTTTTTTTTCTTTTTCTTTTTCCCTTTAGATTGGGATCCATCAGAACACGGGTATACGAGAAGGGGCCTCTCTGTTCGTGTGCGTCACTTGGTTGAGGAGTGCGCCTGAATCACAAGCTGTACAGGAGCTCAAGTTGGCCTATTTCTTTTCTGAGTTCCTCCCTTTCTTTAGTTTTATTTATTTCTTTGCGGCTTCTCTCATGTTTGGGCGCGTTGTTCGTGTCTACAAACTACGTGCACCATGGCAAGGGCCTACCACAAGTCGTCCGCATTTCGCGAGAGAGAATCTACATGCATGCACAGGCACACACACACACACATACAGACACACGAACGCAAACGTACAAACAATCACTCAAACATACAAACAAACACGAATGCATTCGTGGACCCGATATGCTGTGTTTGAAGCACGGAAAGCCCGGTCACCGTCCTCTGTATGCCGCATGTGTGGCTATAGGCAGAAAAGGATGCATCGACCGGCTATACTGCGCGATTCAATCATCGTGTTCGACATAGAGCTTCGTACCATGTGTGATCTGCGAGGTAGACGACTAATAAATAAACAGAGAGCAAAAATCTCTAGTGAGTAAATCAAACCCCGGGAGCATTCTATGGCACGACTTGAGTAAGTCTCCTTCCAAGATCGAATCTCTTCGTAGCATGCAGAGGACGTTCCCTGCGCGTTTAATTTCGCACGGGTCGCCCGTCAATACCTCTCGCCGATCACTGCAGGACCGAAGGAACTGAGCTGCGAGAGGCGTTGACTACGACCCACCGACCGTAGCGCAGAATTCTCGTGACGAAGCATAATAGTGGCCGTCTTCCATTTAATTCTGTCTCGCGAGACATAAGGATCGGCGTAGATAAGCAGGAAGGCGCGCGACGCAGGTCATGCTTGCACTACAACTGTAGTATGGCTGATTTCAGGCTTGTTGCATTTTCGCCAGTGATTCACGGGACTCATTTTGTAAACCCAAAAAATCGATAGTGCGAGCATGACATTAGTGTGAGCCGCTACCCCCGCTCCCTTTATAATTCAAATACACCAAACAGTTTCCAAGTTGATAATAGGGACGGATTTTCCCCTAGTCATTGACGAACGGAAACTTTACATTAGACGTAAAGAAGAAAAAGGCACGGAGTAGCATACAGCTTAAGAGATCCACAAGAAATATTGTTTGTGAAGCCAATTTATTCTGGGTCGGAAAACGGACATCAGGTAAGGTTATTTATTGGTTATTGGTCAGGGTTATTTTTTTTTGTGAAAGACCAATGTAGTCTTCGGTTTACTTACAAACGCACGAAAGTCGTATGCTCCGCGACGCATGAGGCTTTCTTGTGAGTAGCACAGTATTGTGCCGAAAAGAAAAAAAAAAGAGAAGACGAAGAAAGGAGCCTTGAGGCGTAGCGTTGTGTATCTCAATTAGTATGTATCTCAGTTAGTTAGTTAGTATCAGCGTTGTGTATCTTACCACTCTTCCAAAATGCCATCCTTGGGGGAAAGCAGTCTTTTCTGGTGGCTACATGCCTGCGCAATACGCTTCTGTCGGATGCAGCTGCACCAACTTTGAAAACGAGCCCCTGTTCGTGTTTATTTACGAACAGTCTTTTTCGCAGCTCATGAAACACGGATGCCCATTTCTAGCCAATCATGAAAATCGAGGATGCAACCAGGGATGAGCAGTTCTTTCGTGCGAGCAAGCTTGGGTGGCTGTGGTTCTCTCTACCTTGTCCTTCTTCCTGTGTGCAGCTTATGCCTTGTCCTTAGTGCGACAATCTGGTTTCGACATCTTGTATATATAGAGTAGTGGAGGTGCAATGCCTCTGACGCTGTATATGGTACTGATAATAAAATATTTCGCCATTTCATTGACTTCTTGCTATAGTGATATCATATACGCTTGTTTAAAAACACCTCAGAGTTGCGTTTTCAGTCAGCCAGTGGCAACAGCAAGATTCTATGCTGATACTGGCGTCGTAAGTTGAATCGCTGCAGCAGGCGGTAAGTCTAACGTGGCTGGAACACGAAAAGCAACAGCGGGCATTCGGTAATGACGTATGGTAAAATCTCATCGAAAAGCCTCATTTTGTAGAGCATTATTTGACTGCAGTTCTTGCGCCGGCTGAGAGCTCTGTAATAGTGAAAGAAACTCAGCATCCTGAAATTTCCCAGGTTCCTTTGGTCATTGTGGCCGGATAACAACCTCACAGACTATAGCAAGAACAGGCATGCGCAAAAGGATTTCTACAATAGCCGCAAAATAATGCTTTCTTTACATTAAAAGAAAGAAACAATGGAACCACATTATCTTTGGAATTTTTCTCTTATTTATTATGATAATGTTTTGTCGTGGATGAAATTCTTAGTCTTTAACCTTGTTTCGATGGTTTAGCCGCGCTCAGAAAACGAAATCTTCTTTAATGTTGTCCTTGAAGCAAAACTGTTGCTATTTATTGTCTGGCTGTCATGGAACGGAAGCCACGCCATGGGCCTGGCGCTTCTTTAATGCAGATGATTGATTGATAGGATTGAAAATAAATAAATTATGGGGTTTTACGTGCGGAAACCACAATCTGATTATGAGGCAAGCCGTAGTGGGGGACTGCGGAATAATTTGCACCACCTGGGGTTTTCTAACGTGCATTTAAAATCTAAGAACATGGGCTTTTTCACACTTCGCCCCCATCTAAATGCGACCGCCGTGGTTGGGATTTCATCCCACGACCTCATGCTAGAGCAGCCCAACACCACGGCGGGTATTGATGGCGGGTATTGATTTCATTTATGTACATTTATTAGTTTTAAACCGCAGCTTCGTAGCGTTTAGCCATGTGACCATGTGACCGTGGCTCACATGGCTTTGGTTCACATGGTACATGGTGAGCCACCGAGAAAATGACTTCACAGTAAAAACATAACACTGTTTAAAGTCACCGCGCACACATGTTGACAAAAGTTTAGGAACATGGTAGAACTACAACAACGACGACGACGACAACAGTAGCAACAAACAAACAAACAAACAAACAAACAAACAAACAAACAAACAAACAAACAAACAAACAAACAAACAAACAAACAAACAAACAAACAAACAAACAAACAAACAAACAAACAAACAAACAAACAAACAAACAAACAAACAAACAAACAAACAAACAAACAAACAAACAAACAAACAAACAAACAAACAAACAAACTTACCGAACGAATAGACAGCGCGAATCTGAGCGTACAACAGTTCTAAATCGGTAACTGGCGTTGGACCATGCATGCCTCCCTTGCTGGTAACCGTAGTGAAACTATTTGTACGCTCGTGATAACTGGTGGTTCTGTAGTGCTAGCTGACGTTTTCTTCTTGCTTTCTTGTCCTTGTTTCTTTTTTCCTCAGTAATGTATTTGGGATAGCAGGCTCTGAAGAAGTCTTTTCCTACAGCTAAAATAAAAAAAGAAAGCAAACTGCGCTGCGTTGGTTCAACATGCAAAGCGTACTCAATTCCTGGCTCAGTTTATTAAGGTGGTGGTCCCACTCCGGCAAGACGAGCCCCCCGTTTTCAGTACTTTTGGACTAACCGTGGCGGCTCTTCTACTGAGGATATAAAGTTGTGGTATATACCATAAAAAGCCTAATTCTTGTAGATTCCAACTGTATATAATATAAGGAAATTGATTTATGTGGTTTAGAAATAAATGTTCAACAACAAGCATGAGATACATGGTTTTTGCGAACTGTGTCTCAGTTGTGACCATATTTAGAATAAACTACCGCAATTACTGCATTGTGGCTTCCTCTGTAGCTTTAGGACATATTTATCTAGTTCCTAGACGTAGCAAAATAATTTTGTTTCATTTATGTACATTTATTAGTTTTAAACCGCAGCTTCGTAGCTTTAGTACCTTCCCGCAAAAATGGGCAAAAATACAACCAGAATTCGAAATATTGCTTAATTTCGGCCGCATTATTAGAAAAACTAATAAAGTTACATGAATGAAAATTTTCTTCCTAAATGTAAATTTCTTGAACTCTACTTTGTCCAAAATTTAGCTTCCTTGAGCATGTAGTTGTCGGGCTGTTTACAACAGAACATTGCGATATTTGGCAATTTTCAAAAGGAAATTATTCAAAAAGTAAAAATTCAAAATTATTTTGCTACATCTAGGAACTAGATAAATATGTGCTAAAGCTACAGAGCAAGCCGCAATGCAGTAAGTGCGGTAGTTTCTTCTAAATATGGTCATAACTGAGACACATTTCGCAAAAACCATGTATCTCATGCTTGTTCTTGAACATTTATTTCTAAATGACATTAATCAAATTCCTTATATTATATATTCTTGGAATCTACAAGAATTAAGCTCTTTATTGTATATACCACAACTTTATATCCTAAGTAGAAGAGCCGCCACGGTTGCTCCAAAAGTACTGAAAACGGGGGGCTCGTGCCGCCGGAGTGGGACCGCCACCTAAAGAAATCCGGGCTTTTTCAAACCATCCAAGAACTTCCGAAGGAACGTGCATGTAGGTGATTCTTGAATTATCATTGATCAATAAATGTAACACACTTCTGGGTACGCACCTCAAAGAGTAAGCCCTTCTTCCGTGAACGCCACTGAAAGCGCGGGCAAAAAAAAAAAAAAAAAAAAGAAAAGGCCCCCCAACTTCGCTGGTCGCATAAAGCAGAGTGCTTTTCTTGCTGGGTTTCCGCATTGCAGCGGTGGATGAGAAATAACACAATTGTGCGCATTGTCCCCCGGCGTCCCAGAGCAGGCTCCGCTGACGTGCTTTCGGTCAAGAGGAGATAAGAAACCAAGAAAAAGGCCCCCAAGCAGCATCCTTCACAAACTCTGGCGCGGCACGTCCAAGCGGTTGCGCGACAGCGGTAGGGTAATCAGCCACTCGACACGCCAGTCGATACGCCATCTCGTGCATCGACCGCGCGGTGACGACACGAGGCGGAAGCAGCAAAGGCGCGGAAACAAAAAGACTCCCGCGCCCCTTCGGTTGCTTTATTTGTTTTTCCTTGCGTGCCCACATGGCGGTGATACTGAAAGACCATGCCAGGGAAACCGAAGAAAAACCCACGCGTAACTCGATCGCCACGTTCCTGCGCGTCCAAGCTAAAACTGCTGGCGAACAGATCGGTTGCAGCCAGCGTGTTTATCGGTTTTTTTCCTCGTTCGAAGAATAACATCCACCACTGCTGCGCGGGTTGTTGTACTCGGTCGCTCACTCGGTACCTGGACATTTCGGAAAAGCTGAAGTATTGTTTCTTCTGGCCGCTCTAGCTCTCAGTGCGGTAATATACCAGGAGGCTGAATATGTATATACAGGGTGTTCCAGCGAACACTTTCAAAAATTCTTAAAGGTTGCCTGTGTCAGATAGCACAATTCTAGTTCATGAACTGGTCTACTCGAAGAGCCGGACATAACTTCTACAAGAAATTGAAATGCATAATCGAATAATTAACAGAAATTTACTAATTAAGTTTTTAACTAATTACGTGATGGCCCATATTGCAATTTACGAATTGTAGCCGTGGAGTTCGCAAGGCGGATCCACTTGGAAAGAATTCTCGGGATGACACCAGTTTCGAGATACTAATTCCCGAACTTTGCGGAGAAATGCATTGGCGTTCCAGTTAGATTCTTAAGAAAACGTCGCTTTATGCATTGAAGCACAAAATTAGGTGCTTAGGGACATAATCGCTTAGGGACTGTTGAGGCACTGGTCTGCGGGGCCGCGCGTCGGCTGCTAGTTACTGAGCGTGGCTCTCTTATCTCCGGGACCGGGCGCAGCGACCTTGCCGCGGCGCAGCTCCTACGTGCGCGGGAGCTTATCGTTTAGGGCGCGTTGAATGTCTGGTGGTGTCTGGGCCACGCCGGCCGCACTTTATTATTGTAGCGTTTGTAGGCCACTTCGCAGCCACCTCGCAGGCGCGAGGACAAGCGGGTGCGAGAGAGAAACAATGATATTCCTAAATAAACGCATCACTGTTTTGATAATCCAAATGTAATCTCACTATCAGGGAGGGAGCAGTCTACCTTACTGGAGCAGTATTTTTTTTATTTGGGGTGTTGCTGCGCTCCGCAACACCCCAACGACCGCCGCTTCGCGTCGGCGCCCGTCACCGCGGCTTCCGCCGCGGCACCGGGGTACAAACGCGAGCAGTATCCGCTTGTTTACACCACCACAGTTCACCGAGATCAAAAGCCATCATGCCACACCGCAACTACTGTAAGGATTTCCGCCACTAGAACAAACGCTACAATAATAAAGCGCGGCCGACGTGGGCCAGACACCGCCACACAGTCAACGCGCCCTAAACGATTCGCTCCCTACGCACGTAGGACCTGCGCGCGGCAAGGTCGCTGCGCCTGGTCCCGGAGATAAGAGAGCCACGCTCAGCGGAGACCAGTGCCTCAAAAGTCCCTAAGCGATTATGTCCCTAAGCACCTAGGAGCTCCACGATTGCCATGACAACACGTGTTAAGCGGAAGTCTCCGCTGTACCTACTAGCAACTGTAAAGTCGCCGCCGGGCACCTACCGGTAACATAGGTACAAGTGTGCTTCCGGCCAAGTGCTCGGTCTGTACGAGAACTCAACCTTACGGGATGTACGTCCCAGACAAGAGAGGGCGTCCTCACCTAATAGGTGCTTTGGGATGCATATAGAAAATTACCACCACGGAAGCAGTGAAGAACCTCCCTGCTTGCAGTGTTTTAACGCGATAGCGTTAAGAGCCCCATGTCGCAGAAAATGCGGCGTCTGTGTCGGCGTCGGCGTAAGCATCGGCGTCTGGCGGAAATAATCATGCCGAACCACATCATCCCGAACCACCCCGACCGGGCGGGCCCTTCCCGTGGCGCAAGGAGTTAGTGAACAAAAATTGAATTTCTCAAAGTAAAATCCCTCAGAAAAATCGTAAAGTACGACTTAACCCCAACCTATACAGACGTGATAGCGTCGAATTGTAATTGGAATATACGAGAAAACAGCCTGATAATCAACCAAGGATATTTCAATTCTATCGCGTTCCATTCTTAAAGGCGAAGCTTAAGCGTCCTTCACTTCTGATGGTGTTTCGCTGTACTTTGGTTCTAGGCAACAGCAACATTGAGGGGAATGTTTGAAAAGCGAGCCTTTCTAAATTTGGTCGGACCCTATGTGGCAGAAAATACGGTTTCGGTGTCGGCGGCGTCAACGGCGTCCAATAACGCTATCGAGTTCCACTGTCAAAGACGAAGCTTAAGTCCAAGTTTTTTATTGTGCCGTCTGGGTTTGGAAGCACAAGGGTTCTTCCAACCTCAGACGCGTACTCCTTCCAACCTTTCCAGTTGGACCCCATTTAACCCTACTTACCAATTGCAGAACATAGTAGGTGATTGCGCACGTCCGGCAGAGTTTGGACCAAGGTGTAAGAAGAACAGATGCTCCGACGGAAGCGCGCGGCACGTCTTACTAATGTCAGGCCGCCGCTAGGGGGCGCACGCAACTAGGAGGCATAATTAGTCAAAATTAGTTTTGAAGAAAGGCTCAGGAACATTGATGAAAATGAATGGGCGGCTAAAGTGCACAAGTATCTCTACATGAAAAACGTGGACACAGAATGGAGGAAGAGATCAAGGAAGTTGGCAACCAAGTACCGGATAATCGAAACTGTAAATAGACAACCAGGAGTCATCAGAAAGAAAGTGAGAGAAATAGTGACCGTGAATTGGATGCAAAGAATGGAAACAAAAAGGACCATGGAGATTTACAAGAATGAGAAGAAAGAAATTAGAAGGGAAAATCTGTACGATAACACAAAGGGCAGTGCCTTGCTATTTGAGGCTCGAGCCAGTTTCCTAAGGACCAAAACATACCGGAGCAAATATTCGGAACTAGATGAGGCATGTGTATGCTGCAGTAAAGATCCAGAGACCACTCAGCACATCTTAATGGAATGCGACGGGATCCACCCACTGAGAACCGTAGGTAACGTGCAACTCGCAGAAGCGCTTCGGTTTAAAGTGGAAGGAAACATCAACTGATCAGCCGTAGAGATAAGGAAGGGACGATTAGAGTATTGGTGGAAAAAAAGCAGGGAAAAGATGATCTCTTAAAATCATAAATAGCGGTACAAGGTACATTTTTGAAAACAAAAAGAATAATGAGAGGTATACAAAAATGCTAGATAAAGAACATGTATAGTATACCTGATTAAATCAAGCAGGCTAGGTGACTATTTGTCACCGCCCCGTTTCAAAGGGGATGCCAATAAATCATCATCATCATCATCATCATCATCATCATCATCATCATCATCATCATCATCATCATCATCATCATCTGTGCATTTTAACAAATAAGTATTTTGTGTGCAAAGCGGGCGGTTAATTGTCATTTTGAAACGAAAATTTTTCGTCATATCCCTTGATGAGTGTAAACCTTCTTCATTAAAACGAAATTTTAAACACATGGGTTTCTATGGGGACTTTCAAGGGGAATTAAGATTCTTTCGTTATATACATTATTTCGCTATAAACCGTTTTGCTAAACAAGATTTAAGTGTATATGTTAGTACGGGTCTGCGAAAATCCAGAAGGTGATGATAGACTCATGAAATGACGTTTCCCTCGACCTTATTTCCGAAATATGCTACCAACGATCTTCCCGCAGCTTAAGAGAGGTGCCAGACGGTTATTCTATATCACGATGCGGATTTGAACCAGCCGCTGCTCGCGCTTCCACCCCAATGTGCGAAATTCGAGCATTTAAGGGTCATGGTAGTCTTTCTTGGCAAAGGGAGTGAAATACATTACTGAAGGTCGCAGCCTTCCTTTTTCTCGTGACATGACTTCCAATGCTATGCCAGAGAGGTGGCTCCTATTGTGGTTAAGAGCGTGACACGGGTGTGTATCGCACGGCATTCCAGACCTAATGGTTTCCCGCGCTTCCGGCATCATCGCACGCGCATGGGGCGGCATTCCGACGAGGTCCGGAACTGCGTCCAGCGGGCTTGGGCGGCGTAATTGAACAGCCGCGCGACTCAGCATGCTGCAGAAAGGTTGGAATATCTGAAATCACCACAACTACGCGGCGTTCCAGCCACAGCGCTTCTCACGACTGCCGCTCGGCGGAGTATAAATTGCGCACTCATTTTTTCCCCAATTTACATTGCTTTCCTTCTCGCGAGTCATAAAACACTCTGGCAGGCACGGTGCATGCATCTCTGAGCAGACGCTGTCGGGAACCCGCGTAGGTCATTCTTGAAGCAAACATATCGGTTACTTTTTAATTTTTGCGTCATCAATTACTTTTTAGAATAATTACTTAGTAATTATATCAATTACTTGATGACAAACCGGACGAAATTGCCCGCGTGACGTGGCGTTAGAGGAAACGACATTCGTATGCCATCTGTGCATTCTACCCAAGCTTCAAGCTTTCGTCATTGTGTCAAGCAAATTTACACCTTATCTTTCTTAAACTAGGCCCGTACACCCAAAAAACTCTTACGCTAGAATTGCTCGTAAGAGTAACTTCAGGAAATCCTGGTGCTGGTATGGAGGCGAAATGCAAGAACGCCCGTGTGCTTGCGTTGTAGTGCACGTTAAAGAACTCAAGGTGGTCAAAATTATTCCAGAGCCCTCCACTACGGCGTACCTCATAATCAGAACTGGTTTTGGCACGTAAAACCCCAGAAGGAAGACGAAGATGCTGATGTTGAACGTATCATTAGCAAAGGTGGCCAGCCAATGGCAAAGCGCAATTAAAAACGAAGAGCCTTGTGGATTCGGCCTCTGAACCTGAACGATTCGTTTCATCGATCTGGATTCCGGAGGGCTATGTGTACAGAAAGAGTGTTTTGTTTTAAAAAAATGCACAATCTTCGTCAAGATTAGGGATTGGATATAACAAAAATAGTACATTGACAGCAAACACCGCTAAATCATGACGCCATAGGAGCCTCTAGATATTTTAAACTTTTGACAACTAAAAGATGAAGCGTTCGCGTAGCAGTGACATTTAGAGGTTTCTCTCAATGACAAAACTTTCTTTTTTCAAAGAAGGCTCAGCACAGACGCTGCTTCGCTGCGGCCGCTGCAGCCAGCATGAGTGAAGCAGGCTGGTCCCAAGTGTATTAAAGATGGCGCAACAAAAGCCGCATTAAAGCAGAATGCGAAATAGCTCGAGAAGGAAGACTGCAATCAACGAAGCGCCCCTGAATAACACTGCGATTGCCGGTCAGTGATAGTTCTTATTTGTTGCCCACATACAAACGCAACCCGCACTTAGAGTTAAAATTCCGGTTAATCGCCTTCCATCCAAAGAGATTCCATTGTTTTCGCGCGGTCACCTCAATGGCTGTTATATTCGGTGTGGCACTCATGATTTCGCTGGCCGCACGCAGGCAGCATACAGAGCACTCAACAAGTGGGCGAAATCGGCAAACCAGCGCGAACGCCAGCAAAACGCGCGTCATTATCCGCCTGTATCTCTCCGTCGGTGCAGCATTTATCGACCGGTTTCGCGGGTGGAGGCGACGCGCAATCTCGCCACATTCTGACGTGAATCGCATGCCAGTGGCCGCGAAGAGCGCGGACGGCTGCATCCGGCTTCCCGGCTCAGTACGCCTCGATTGTAACCGCGAGCGCAGAGACGCGCTGAATCGGGGAGGCGGCGTTGCAGCCCTGCAGGGCGAACTATATAGCACAAGCGTGGACGTGCGCGGCAACCCGAGCTGATGAGCAGTCGGCGCGCAACGCGCAGCTCGTCGGAAGAACCAGTCAAGTTCAAAAATGGAGGAGGCATCCCTGCCATCTGTGTTCCCCATGGTGTGTTGATTCTTGCGCGTGTGTCTGGTGTTCATTGGGACGGCACCTTTCATTGATTTCAGAGCACTTTCAGTGAAGTGTTAACACGCGGCTCCCTTGTCTATGAATATGTCAAAAAATCCGTTGATATAAAGCAGTCAGTTGAATGTTCAGTTTTGCCTTCGTATTTGGCATTTACTGCTTCGTAATAGGTGCTAGAAAAAAGAAAAAAAAAACGCACAACTGGGGCTGCACCTTGCTGCTGTGCATGGAAATCAGCTCCCAATGCATCCTTTTATGTGGATAAAAGTTGTTCTCCACCCTTGACGGTAGCAGTTTCTGTGCATTTTGGACTTTTCAGAAATAATGAAAGAAATTCAGAGCACTTCCACTACTGTGAAGATGGAAGCTAGCGAAAGTGTGTCTGCGGTTGGTCTGCTCTAGTGAATATTGTTATATTGAATTATATTATCATTATTGACTATATTGAGCGTCTTTGGCATGCTCGTTAAAGAGCAAGGACACCGGCGCATTGTTTTCGCTCGGCGCGATGGCCAAATAGTGCGTCTGCTGCGCCAAGTCTGCCCCATCGTCATAGACTAGCGTATGAGCCACCGCGTTCATAGCCGCGGCACACTGCACGGCATCGTCAGGATCCTGACGTCAGGATCCTGGAAGATGTAGTTACGGTAAACGAGCGTACGTCCCATAGCGAGTCCAAATGGCAATTGCTGATAAGAGCGCTTGCGCGATCTCTACGTCACGAGACAAAGGGGCACAACGATTGGTGGGACGTGCCGCCGCCGAGCATCGCGACACTTGTGAGAGAGGCATCGGCGGTGGCGAGGGTATAACAATAGGCCATCCATCATTCGTTTTGACACCTGTGCTAAGGCACAGCTGGCGGGAAACCGCCACGCACATGGAGCCGAAATTGGTGATCTACTTCCGGTCTATCTATCTACTTCCGTTGCCGGAAGCGATCTCCAGGAACCTCGCCTATAACTGCTTCGCTGTAAAACACGGCTTTTTAACATCCGACCTCACTACTTGTGTTACGGAGGAAAGCCCTTGCCGCACCGTTGCCAGTGGTCGCCGTGACGACATCGCATACGTTGCGAGCTATATACAAGGCTCAATAATATTTTGGCTTCACGCTTGACATTGACTCTGTGCGCTCTGCAGGCATTGGCAGCCAATGGTGTTAAGATCGGGAACGTTAGTGGCCAGCGCAGCAATGTACCTTCTTAGACGCGTTGCCAAGATCACTTCAGCGTACACTGAGCCACTTTACGTCAATTTATCCCAAGCTAGTATCTTCAACTCTCAATAACACCCGGTGCAGTTTCACCGCTTCGATGTCCAGGTGTATTGCACTGCCGCTGGGTGCGGCCTGAGATCTTTTGGCACCAGTGTCGTCTTTGTCATCCTGGATTTGGGTGTATCAAGTGGCACATCGCAATGTCAGCAGCCCCAAGCAAGCTCTGCCGCTTTGACGCTGTTACGTTACGCCGTTAAGTTACGCACAAGTTTGTGCCCGATACCCCAACTGGAATTAGCTAGATATTGGACCTGTACCAATGTTGCCCGACCTGGCGGAAATTGATTGGCTGAAGACGACGACGAAAGCGACGTTCAAGGTTTCTTTTTATGCCATTTAATTGATAAATTCTGACTTGAATAAGTTTATTTTTTTGCCAAACTGTGTTCGTTTGTGTTGTATTTATTTGTCCGAATTGATTCCTTCAATTTCATTGATATATACGCGCTACGTTGTACTTGTTTTGTTTCTAACCTACCTATTCTCAACTAGTCATTAATTAATTTATTGTGTATTTTTATTGTATATTTTATTATTGTGGGCTACCCGATTCTTGGCCAATCGTCCAGAGTGGATATGTGCGATTCATGCATAAGCCTCTAAGCTGTTGGCTCTGCAAGTTAGCGCTCATTTGCGCGTGGCTATGTTAGCAACGTGGAACCCCAAGCAAGCTCTCATTACCGTAGACATTAACCCTCAGATGAGTTCTGCAGTAATTTTTTTCTCGTTTAGGCAGGTCGGCTATATTCTTCTGCTCTTATTCGGCTATATTTGGTTCGCCACTGCTGCCATTGTTCACAGAATGCCCTAATCTTGCTCCATTTGTTGCTGACTAAGCCATGTCAGAGGAACACGACAATTGTCTAATATTCCACGAGAAAATAATACCTGAGAGTCAGTTTATTACTTATTCAAGTTGTGAATAAGCTTATCGTGCTAGAGCTCCGAAGAAAAAAAAAGAAAGAATAAGGAAAAAGCTGCTGGCACCTTTAGTCAGCAGAAATGGTAAGACATGCGCGCATAGTGCACACCATCTGATAGAAACCAGGTGGTAAGGGAAAAACGCAACTTTACGGATAACGTAGAAGCAATACGAGAACAACTGAATACGCTTATGAAGTGGACTCAGTCTATATATAGGTTGTCTTGAGAATTCTGGCAGACCGCTCCCGTGCAATACCGGGTGTTTTTCTTTTTTTCGACCATACAGAAGTTTTAAAAACCGCCGGACGCAGATAGCACAATTGTTCTCATTTAGCTGGATTAGTCAAAGAGATGGACATTAGCTGCACAAGAAATCAAAATGCACAATCGACTATTTAGCAAAAAATACGCTAATTAACTTTTTATTTAATTACATTACGGCCCATATTGCAATTTGCGAATTGTAGACGGTGAGCTGGCAAGGCGTATCCACTGGGAACGAATTTTCATGAAGAGACCAGTTTCGAGATATGTATTCCCAAAGTGGGCGACGAGATACATTGGCGTTCCAGTTAGTTTTGTTCTTGAATGCTAAAAAAAGAACGTTTTGTTAAAAAAAGTGGAAAGGGTGAATTTTTGCCGGGAGTTTGACGGCGCATATCTCAAACGCAGTGTCATCCTCAGAATCTGCCTTGCAAAGTCACCTGGTAGAATTTGTAAAGTGCAATATGTATACGTGCCATAACGCAATTAGTAAAAAAACGAGATTATTTAAATTTGGTAATGAGTCGATTACGAATTTGGATTTCTCGTGGACGGTAATGTCCGCCTGCCGGAGTAATCCAGTTCAAGGATTAGAATTATGGTATCTGCCACAGACGAATGAAACAAAAAAATTCTACATAGCCTAAAAAAAGAAAATGAAAAGAAAGCACCCGCATTTCACTACAAAGACGAAGCGTAGCGCCGTGTAGCCTGTCTCAAAACTTTCGAAGGCACTCCTCGGAGGGAAAGAGAAACCGCCAGGAGCAGTAGCGTGGCTCTTCTGGTTCCAGAACTCAAGACAGTGGCAAGAAGCAGCCGTTATCTAAATTCAGAACTTTGGCGGAAATTGCACAGAGGCGCGCCAACAACGGCAGTGATGCAATTTGAAGATTGGTGGTAAAGAGTGCACGCCACACTGTCATGAATGCGTGTTCTTGGCAATTTGTTACTTAAATGCAAAATGAAAAAGTGACAAACTGGATGTTAGGGTCCTCGAAGCCTGTATATGTCCTATAATGAAATGCTATCTCACGATAAAAAATACGAAACAGTCTGTACATTGCTTTCAGCAAATTAGTTCATATTTCTAGAAGGAAATGCAGCGTAAAGTCAACGCAAAACACCGGATAATTACTTTATTGCAGCGTTGCATTTATATTGCCACGCGTTATTTATTTGCGATGCTTTTTAATTCTTGTCGGTTTCGGCACTCTATAATCGCGGAATTTATCGCGCTCTACGCTTCGTCGGCTGAAGAGGTCAGCAGAAAGATTGTTAGGGTATTCCCAACAAAAATGTAAAAATAACGACAATTGTGCTTGCTCGAGGGCTTAAACTTACACTACTCTGAGTAATGAATTTCGCTAATAAGTATATAAGGCAGAAGTAATTATAATTGACATTGCAAAACGTTTTTTTGTAATTGTTGTTAGTCTGCCCACTCCTAGTCGTGCTTCAATCGCAACCACCTTTTTGATGCCGCAGTCAATTGTTGTTGCTTTTCGTCCGAAGCTTCGCGATCCACGCGAGTGGACCGAGCCCGCTACGCGAATGTTCTTTTGTATGCTTTTAGTAGAACGCTCTACATGTCTGACGAACAGCCAAGTCTTAACAATGTGGCGTGATACAGACAGAAATAAAAACACTGTCGTTGCAGTTGTGAGGTCCGAAGCCTATACTGAAACAACAGACAGACTTGCACTGCTTTTTCACGCTTGCTGCTGCCACTAACCTGTTGTCTTTCTCGTCTGCTCCCCTGCAGACGAGAGCCGCGCCCTCCGGTGCCGCTCTCCCGCGCTAAATTCGGCACCGAGTAAAACAAAGATCAAGTTGGTATGATGAAATGAACAGGAGGAGTCAGGAGCTATAGAAAATATGTCACAGAGACCGTCGCCTTTGTCATCTGCTATGCTGGTTGGAATAGCTGAGTTTCCATTTATTTACACCCATTGCCACTGCGTGTTCTCGTATCATGGCAGTCTCCAATTACTGTCTGAATTTTGTTCGCGTGGTAATTTTATAAATGTGAGTATTAATACTAACAAACGTTACATTTTTTTATGCCTTCCATGAAACCAGCAGTCGAGGTCAGGGCCACGACATCGCGACTCAGTCGCAAAGAATCCCGCCGAGTAAGCTATACCGTGTGTCCCCGTTAACGTTAGCCAAGCTCCTTAACGCAGAAAAAAATGTGAAAACATGGTGCAAGATACAACTGCAAGACCTATACGGTGTTCGGTAGACAGAGGTCTCACGACGGAACATCGCAGATGTCAGCATTTTACCTTGCACCGTGTTTTTTTAAACCTTCCTTTTCGTTGAACAGCTTGGCTAATGTTAGCTGGGACACCCTATAGAGTCAGAGCAGCTTTGGAACCGAAGCATCAACTTTAGGCTCAACAGAAAAAATGCATGCCTACTATGCCACGCCATAGCTGAACGCAAATTTAGTATTTCGTCGATAATTCCACTCATTTTGTTCTACAATATTACAGCTATTGTTGATGAACAAAATCCCAAATTTTCATGGACTGGCGTTTACTCTCGAATAGCGATTGAACCGCGCTTTATCACATTTTTCAACCGTCAAAAGGCTTCGCGCTACCCTTATGCAAACGAATCTCATGAACACAAATGGCAGCGGAATTCAATTTCAATTTTGGTTAGGATGATCAAACTATTTCTGTTCAGTCCACTTCTATAAAACACGAAACTAGTCACAAAACACCACTTTGTCTTTGCAAGAGAAAAAATTCTATTTGTGAAGAAGAAGACGCGCCTCCGTCCAGCGGCATCGCCAACGCTCGGCCCGCTCTGCTCGCGCTGTTTGTCGCTGGTGTTTTTGGAGACGGTGCTCCACGCTGCCTCGCCGTTCTTGGAACTCGTAGCGTCCTTGACGGACACCGCCAATAAACCACTTCTCAATTGGTGGAGGTGCTGGGTCTTTACGTGCGTCTGGCGCCTTGCAGCCGCTTCCGTGCCCTGCCAAACCCTTCGATCGCGTAGGCATTGACCTCTACGGCCCGCTTCCCATGACACCGGATGGCAATCGGTGGATCATAGTTGCTGTGGACCATTTGACACGCTGCGCCGAAACTGCTGCTCTACCGAATGCTACAGTGCGGGATATAGCCTCTTTCGTCCTGCATCGCTTCGTCCTTCGACATGGCGCTCCTCGAGAACTTCTCAGTGATAGAGGTCGCGCCTTCCTCTCCGAGGTCGTCGGAGCTCTGCTTTCGGAATGCCACATTATTCATCGCACGAGCACGGCTTACCATCCGCAAACTAAGGGGCTCACGGAACGGTTTAACCGCCCTCTCGGTGATATCCCCGCGATGTACGTGACATCTGATCATGGTAACTGGGACCGCGTACTTCCGTTTGTAACGTTCGCATACAGCACCGCGATACAAGCTACAACGGGATTTTCACCTTTCTTCCTCCTATATGGACGGGAGCCATTGCATACCATCGACACTCTCCTTCCATACCGTCCTGACCGTTTCCGAGTGCCCACCTGTGTACGAAGCTGCCCGCGACAAGCCGAAGAGTGCCGCCTGCTCGCGCGCATCTTTACGTCGCAAGAACAACAGCGCCAGAAGGAAGGACGCGCCGACTCACTGCCCAGTCCCACGTATGCCCCAGGGTCTCTTGTATGGCTGGCTGTTCCTTGCCAAACTCCGGGATTTTCCTCAAAACTCGTTCCAAAGTACGAAGGACCTTACCGCGTCTTGGAGCGAACGTCCCCGGTGAATTTTCTCATCGAGCCACTTTCTCCATCTGGCGACATGCGCCGGCGTGGACGTGACCTCGTCCACGTGGTGCGTCTCAAGCCATACCATGACCCTCTGCCAACAACAACTTAGGTCGCCAGGATGGCTCTTTTTCTGCGGGGGCGATTGTGAAGAAGAAGACGCGCCTCCGTCCAGCGGCATCGCCAACGCTCGGCCCGCTCTGCTCGCGCTGTTGGTCGCTCGTGTTTTTGGAGACGGTGCTCCACGCTGCCTCACCGTTCTTGGAACTCGTAGCGTCCTTGACGGACACCGCCAATAAACCACTTCTCACATTGATTTTTTTATTGGGCTTGTGCGAGTCTCTTTGCCTGTCCTTGTTCGTCTAGTGCTGCAGGTATTTCGCCAACAGTCGACAATTATCTTCCCAATACCATTGCAGTAATCCACCCGACAGTATGCACGAAGCTACAAGCAACGGCTACAGCCGCTACCGGCGAGGAGCCACCTTGTTGCGCGCAAGTCCGTCGCGTTGGAGCCACCTGATCATTTCGAAAACTGCCTGGGAGCCTTAGCATCAAAATAATCATGACACGCTTACAGAAAACAATTTGGCAGCTCCAATTTCAGGGGAGTGCTACGTAATGCAAAACATTGTTGTCCTAGAAGGGCACTCACGAACCGTCGTAATTTTGTGAAGCGAAACGTAGACCACTGGTAGCGAAAATTGAATGTTTATGGATATTGCATTGTTAGAAATGATGATTATGTACAATTTCACAATTTGACAATTTTAGAGTACGTACAATACATATGTACATTACTTGATCTATTTACTCAGTATCCGTCGGTTCACTGACCGTGGTTTAGACCACGTCTTGACCGGTGACATCACTGGTGGAATCAGCCCAATGTGCGTCATTGGGCAACTGGCAGCCGGAGCCGTGAGGGAGAAACTAGTCTGGCCGATGAAAAATCACTCAAGTGGCAACCCTAGCTACCCAAAGGAGGAGAAAGAAGAAAAGAAGACTGCGTCGAGAGTCCGGCTACGCTTCGTCGGCTAACTTGCAGGAGCCGAGGTCATGGCGGAAATAAGTTTCATTTTCTCGTGTAGGTCAGAACTTGCAGCACATGACTACGTAACTTTGCCCGCTACTTTCCTTTCATCTACTTCCGACCACGTTCTGTTTCTATATTTCCTTCTATTTTCCTATCGCACTTTATGGGGATAGTGCCATAGTGCAGCACGTTTTGGGCAGATTTGATTTTCGCGCGCGCGGGCCGCAGCTTTCCCTCTTTGTTTCCACCGAGGTACCGTAAAGCTGCGGGACCGTAAAAAATTTGCTGCTGTCCGCCTCCAAGCCGACCAGGGGGCTCATCCGATCGGTCTGTTTTGGCGGGAACCCGCGTCCCTTCTCTCCTGGCGGCTCGAGCCGACCGCCGCAGCGGAGGCGCGGGGAGAAGCTCTCAGACAACGACGTGAACGGTGCGTACTGAATTGCGAATCTCCCAGTCAGCCCTTTTACAGCGTAAGCTGTTATGGGCTCATTTCAATAGCCGCTTCGGTTGGCGATGGTGTCTGCCTCCACCGCCGGTGTCCGGTGTCCGTAGCAGCTATCGCCGGGAATGAGAAAAAATATATCAAGTTCCCGCCGGGATCGAACCTGGGCCCACTGCGTGGGAGCCGCCTGCTCTAGCCCTGAGCCACGCCAGCGCTTGCTAGCAAGCAGCGGAAAAAAATGCCCTATAACGCGTTCTAGCGTGCGAGAAGACACGCGATGTGACATGCGCGCCGCGTAGCGTCGATACGTGCACGTTTTAAATAGCTGTTGCATATTATTACACCAGGTAGACCGCCATGTAGCAGAGGCAGAGGTAGCGGTACAAGGCAGTTAAAGATTGTTTGAGGAAGAAAAAAAAAGTTTAGGGAGATGCATACAAGAATGTTAGAAAAAATATATATTGTCTGCCTAATTAAATCAAGCTGGTTAGGTGACTATGTCACTGTCGGGTTTCAAAGATGATGTAAATAAATCATCACCATCATCATTAGCACGGTATCGCGCCACTTGCCTTGCGATGTGAGATGCGCGCCGCGTAGCGCCTATTTGTACGCCCTTTGCATTGAAGTTGCATATTATTGCACCATGTGCCACGCCATGTAGCAGTTGAGTAGGTCGCGGTACAAGGTATATAGAGAAGTCTTGAGTAACAAAAAGAAGAAGATTGTGGACATGTATAAATAATGATGTAATAAAAAACTTGCATAACCGATTCCAGCAGGCTAGATGATGGTTTGTCACCGTCCCGTTTCAAAGAGAATGCCATTAAATAATCATCATCGTATCGTGCTCTTTGACAAGCGAGTTACATATAGCAGTTGCAGGATGCATGTAGCTGGACCTGGTTAACTCAAGCAGGCTAGGTGACTATTTGTCACCACCCCGTTTCGAAGGGGATGCCAATAAACCATCATTATCATCATCATCAACAACAACATCAACGTACCATGCCACGGGTCAAGGGATGTGACATGTGCGCCACGTAGTCTGGATACCTGTGTTTACTGTTCGATACATGTTATGGTGCCTCCTCGCAAGATACGAACCGCTGCTGAAGAATAAAATCGTAGAGCTACGCGCGCGGCTGCAACCAGGCAACATCAGGCTCAGCAGACCACTGTTCAGAGAGCAGGACAAGTCGCAGCACAAGCCGCAGCTCGCCGCGGACGCCGGGCGGACAGTTCAGATCGTTCTTGTGAAAACGACGCGAACAGACTTCGCCGCGAAGACCGGTTAGTGCGTGGTGCCGAAAATGGAGCCGCTCTTCCAGCTTACGCAGGGAATGTGCTGCATGCGTGTTCCGCGCACGCCTGTGGATTTTCCCTGGCCGGCCCCGCCGAGGGTCCTCGGCCCGAGATGGGTGCACACCTGTTCGCTGCTCCTGTTTTGAAGGCAACGCCAAAGAGATGTGGCTCACTTCACGTGCGTGGCCGTACTGCGCCGGGTCGCCCTCTCACGCAATTGTCCAGGCAGCGCCGATATCGCGACCTAGGCCAATCGCGTGAGGCGAAACCAAACGTGAGCTTTTCGAACGCGTACAAGATAGCGGCCCAGCTGAAAGAACATTGCCCTGGTAGCATGACCGCCAGAGCCATCTTCCCGTATAGCGCCGTGTTACAGCGGTCTATAATACTGTTGTGCCACCCTTGAATTGCGGCAGCACCGGCTCATGGGCCCCGCGAAATAGGGTATAACAGCCAGTTAAAGCCAAGGTAGTCGTCCAATAAGCGCCTTCCTTCCATTCTGGGCCTTCTCCTTGTGCGGCGCTTTGTCTTTCTCCCAGTGGAGGCCGAACGAGCGTCCGCCTCGGGCACACGTAACACACGCGGCTGAGCTGATCGTCCCCTTTAGAACTCCGATTCTCGGACCAGCGTTGTGGTCTAGGTGACTCCCAGTAGAGCACCGCGGGATAGAGACCACAAATTCTACTATAGGCTCTAGACCTTTCACAATCACTGAAAACCCTGTCAATGGGTGGTCTGTGGTACGTACTGAAATGCAAACGGCAGAGGTTCGCAGTGGTTTGGTCAACTTCCTGGTATTTAAACCTTCTGACTGCCGTGAATTGATAATATACTCTCCTATAGAGCCTCACTTTCTCTACGAAAAGCGAATAATCTTCCTATTGTGCATGAAAGGATGTCAGGTGAATGTGGGATCTGGCACCATTGGTGGATAAGTGAACGGAACTCACTCAGACTCACTCACAAATAATATTTATTACTTAGGCCTCACTCAGACTGATCAATATACAGTTAAACCTCGATATAACGAACTTCAATATAACGAACTTGTGGCACTTGTGGACAAAGAGATTGCCTTTCTGATGCGATAGAGAGTTCACGACGTCATGGTGGTGGAATTCGTTTCCATGTATATAAACATTGTTTCTTCAAATAAAATCTAGTTGGAAGTTAGCGCCCGTCTGTTGTACTGTCTTCTTTTTGTCCTCGTCTCTTTTGCGCTGTACTTTTCTTGAAGTATGTTACACAAACTCGCCCACATCAAGCTCCTGCTGCTCCAATATAACGAAGTATTTAACTTTTCATAACTTCTTGTCCATAGAACGTCATGTGCTTAGAACCTCAATATAACGAAGCGTGTTTGTATGCGATTTCAATATAACGGAATTTCACTGCTGCCGCAAACGAATACCGATACCATAGTGTGTTTTAGTTGAGCGTTTAGGGTTCGCTCCGCTCAAACCGGCATATTGCTAGCAATTTCCACGCAGCCGCGTAGCGGGAACGCTGGTGTGCTTGCGCACAACGCTCATGCCGGCAGCGGAACGAAGATCGCTTCCAAAGCCGACTGAGCGGAGCGTGGCAGCGCGTCCACTTGGCGTCTCGCTCGTTTAGCAGCCGGTCTGATAGCGCGTCGCTCGCGTCTCGGCAAGGCGCGTATTTGGAATGAGAAATCTACGCAGTTCCCTGCAGTGCTTCACCGCGTGAAATCTGACCGGAGCGGAGCGTAAGCGGCGCTCAACTGTAACTGTCTAATAAATGGAAACTTCCGCGTACGCAGATGGTCAAATGATTAAATTACAAGCGGCTGCTTGCAAGCGCACCTCTCAAATCGCGCGCCGCGCGGCAAGAGCCACCACAGAAGCGGAGCCGCATAGTTTCCCGAATAAAGTCCAAGTGCAATAAGATCCTATCGCGCCCCGCGCACTGTCAACACCACCTAGATAGTGCTATCTAGGTACTGTTGGCACTGTGCGCTTTGGGTGCGAGTGAAAGCGTGCGAGGGTGAGACAAGAATGATGGTGGCTTCACGAGTACCGCCTTCCCGCACGAGCAAAGGGAAATAGGGGGAGGGGAGGGAGCTGGTGGCACCGCGAACAAGCGCGCGCGAGGTTGGCGCGGGGGTGATTTAGTATTCGAATTCCGTAATCTCGAGTTTTGGTGACCAGTTGAAGCGAGAGGCAGACAAAGCATTCGCTTCCCGCTGCCGACGCTTTTCATGATAGCCTCGTCCAATCGGAGCCTCTGCCACCCTACAACGGCACCCCAAACGAGATCCTAGATGAGCACATTCATCTACATGAAGTAACAGCGGCGATAATGGGCTTGAGACGCCACAGAGCCCCGGGAATGCACCAAATCACCAATCAGGCACTTGTCAATCTTGACAGCCCCTCTCTACTACTTTAACAAAGTATGGAGGGAAGAAAACCTTCCCGAGGACTGGAAAATGGCCGAGGTTCGTCTGATAACGAAGCCAGGCAAGCCACCAGCCATTGAGAACTTACGACTGATCTCCCGCATTTCGTGTGTAGGAAAGCTCCTAGAGCACATCGTTCTCAACCGGCTACAACAGTTCCTAGAGGACTTGGGGAAACTTCCAACAACGATGATAGGATTCCGTCCACACCTCTCAACTCAAGACATCCTACTTCAGCTGAAAGAGGAGGTGACCAGGTGTACCAGCGACACGTAACTCCCACACTGCTACCCTCGCCTTAGATCTCAAAGGGGCGTTCGATAACGTCAAGCATACAGCAATCTTACAGAGGCTAAACACGCTGGGCTGTTGGGCCAGGACGTATTGCTATATCAGAGATTTTTTCTTAGATAGAAAAGCCGTCCTAAAGGTCGGGGACCAAGCCACAAACCCCTTTCTACTGGGCGGGCGCGGCACACCACAGGGCGCAGTGTTATCCCCTCTCCTTTTCAATATCGCCCTAATAGGCTTTTCGCCACTCCTCGATAACATCCCGGGGATCCGGCATGGCGTATATGCCGACGACATTACCATCTGGTCGTCCACAGGTTCATCGGGGCAATGGAGAGCCGCTTGCAAGAAGCGGCAGACGTATGCGAGTATGCTAAGTCATGCGGCCTCAGCTGTGCGCCCCAAAAGTCGGAGCTACTCCTGGTCTCACCGCGAAAGAAGCATGAATCCGACTCGCCCACTATCAACATATAACTGGAGAGACGCACCATCGTTCCGTCTCAGAGCGTAAAGATATTGGGAATGGTTTTCCAGTCGGATCGCACCAACACAATATTAATTGACAAGCTTAAGAATACAACAGCCCAAGTTACCCACATGATCCGGCGAATAACAACCAAGACAAGAGGCATGGGGGAGGCGGACACGCTTCGGCTTGTCCAAGCCTTCGTCGTGTCTCGAATAACTTACGCTATTCCATACGCACTACTCAACGCGACGTAATTCACGAAAATCAACAGAATGATAAGAAACGCATATAAGCAGGCGATGGGCCTGCCGATCAGTACGTCCACAGAACGCCTACTACGACTAGGAGTGCACAACACGACCGAGGAGCTGATCGAGGCACATTTATTCAGCCAGCGAACAAGGTTCCCGGTAACGGAAGCGGGGAGGTCCATCCTCTTACGCCTGGGGCTCTTTGCCCCTCTCAGCCATCCGACGCCTCAGACTGTTAGCTTACCCCATGCCTACCGGAGCAACATCACCGTACCTCCTCTACCACGCAACATGCACCCAGTGCACCACGCACAGCGAAGGGAGGCCCGGGCCCTGGCCGTACAAAAGCAATACGGGACTTTACCCTCTACAGCCTACACGGATGCGGGGTCTTACCCCAGACGCGCAGCCACAACAGCCACCGTAATCATCAACAAAGAACATCAGAGCAGCCATTTCGCTCACCCGATACAATCCCCTCCAAACCGAGGAAGCGGCCATAGCCCTTGCGCTCTCCCAAACAGAGGTTTAAGTCGTAGTGGCCAACTCCCAACAGGCGTGCCGAAACTTTGCTAGCGGCAGAATTCATGCCACTACACTCAAGATCATCAATCAAAAGCCGCCAACCAGATCAGTCATGATCATCTGGGCGCCAGCTCATCACGGCATTCCTGGCAACGAGGTCACCAGCCACGTGGCTCGACATTTGACCCACTGAGCCGACGCCGAGGAATCTGAACCCGAGCGCAGGCACCCTCTATTCTCGTACCAAGACATCACACAACATTACAAGCTAACCCGCAGAACATATATGCGCCCCCACACAAGTCACTACCTAGAGAGCAGGAGCGATTCATCCGATCTCTAGAGGTTAATACGTTGCCCCACCCAACCAGAAATCACCTCATAACTCCTACACTATTCTCTCCGCAATGCCGCTTCTGCGCAGAGCCCGGGTCCACATAGTAGGAGGTTCCAGAGAGGCACCACTCAATCCTCCGAACCCTTGCCACACCAACGAGCTTTGCGAGAGAGCCTTGGCGAGCTCCGACCTCGAAGATCAGCAACGGCTGATTGCGGGGGCCCAGGACGCGGCCCAAGCTCAAGCATTCTGGAATGAGGACACCTCTCCAAAGCTGCATTTACATAATAAAGATATTTATTATCTTTCTCTCTCTCGTCTAAGTGCGGGCGACGCTGTCAGCCGCGCATGCGAATGCGTGGCAGGCTTGGCTTGATTCGTACCGCCGATGTGAAGATCGTGGGCGTGGCATGAAACCGTATCATTCATCGCCGACTCCCAAATTCATCAAAACGAATTTTCTCATTAAATTTGCGTTATCGATTGCGCGATAATTGGAAAAATTCTGCGGCCCCTTTCCATGCAAGAAAAATAGATCGGCGACTGCTTATTTGCATAAAAGGTCGAATTTTAATACTATGAAATTTCGATATATGGAAGAAAATTGCTGACTTTAGCCGACTTCGTTATGGCGAGGTTTAACTGTATTACTCAGCCGGGCTCACTCGGACTCATTCATTAGAATCCGAGTGAGGCAGATCCATTATGGCCTGGCTGTCAATCGTTTAATTAGGCTTACTGGTGAACTGAACGCATCAAATAATAAAATACCTTCATACGAGACTAAATGTAGCACATACAGAGGGATTACAAACGCGGAAACATTTATGAAAATGTACGCAAAAGAGTCTGAAACATACAAGGGAGATGCTTATTTTACGTGTATCACAATGCCTTGTAAAGAAATAAATAAGCATGACGCGTGATCTTGGCAGTGCTGGAAGAATTTCACTTAAGGATAAAATGCTCTAGGTGGATCTTCAGAGAATATCTAAATTCTTATTTGTGTGTGTGTGAAAAAGCGCGTCCTGCGCGCGCACGCGATTCCTTTGTGGTGCGCGCACGCGCATTTTTGGCGCCCCAGAGTAGAACTCGGTTCTTTCCTTCTGGAACTGTGCGTGGAACTGGCCTGTCGTGGTCTTGGCGCGTATAATCAGAGAATTTAATTTTTTATTGTACTACGTGTCATAAGTACCAGCATTAGCATCGATAACGAGGGGGGGGGGGTGAGGGTGCTCTTGCTTCCCCTTGCCAGGCCGGAAAACTTAGATAGGCACAATTACCCGCTGTATTTTGTAGTGGACACGTATACTACTGCAATCTGGTCACGTAGTGCAATTGAGGGCGCTTGGCCGGGTATGTCATTATTAAATAACCTACATACAGCCATCAGCAAGTCTGAAGTTTGCAGGAACCTGTTTAAAAAACTTCACAGCTATTTTACCTTGCTTGTTTACTCTGGATCACTTCCGACTGCATTTTTTGGTTAACAATTCCCAAGAACAGCGAATCAGAAACCGAAACCTCCCCTCAGCGGTTTACTAGCTCCCGTCATCAACTTCGATTTGACCAGGCAGTAAACTACATCCCCCATCTTCATTTCTCCCATGGAGATGGCGCACCAGCGGCTGTCATGCGACCCCGGGAAGCACAAACGCACCATGACCAGCAGATGACCAGTGTGATAATGTCAGTCGTCCGTCGCGATTAACGCCAGCCAGCGCGGCTTCCGTGCGAAAGGAAGAGCACCGAGGCTCACTCCAGACAGAAGTGGAGAGGTCGAGCGAGCAAACCTGCCAAACTCGAGCAACTCGCCCGGCGGCGATGGCGCTCGCTTCTCGAAACACCGCAGCCCACAGCGCCGTCGCGTTGAGCTTTCTAGCAAGGAGGAAAAGCAAAGCTTATAATTACACAGCATATACGACGCGTTAGGCCCGGATGTTGCGCGCTTTGCAGCGAACCTACCCCCACTTCTCTTCTCAACCTGCCTCCAGCGTTCCGCGGAGGCGTGGATAGTCAAACGCCATCGAATGGTATACGAAAATGAAAAAGCCGAGGAGATAGTGGCAAGGGTTGGTGGACGTGTGGCGACAGTCTCATAGACTATGACAGTGTGCCAGTCTAGTGTCCAGACTTAGGGGCCTCGACTTGTGTTGCCTGTGCTGCGATAAGGACGCGCGTAAAACTGATGCGTGTACTTTCCGCACTGGGATGGGTAAGGGCGGGGGAGAGAGGTGCAGGTGCGACGTGGAGCGGGACGACTATTGGAACTGCTCGATCCATGCTTGAGCTTTTTTTTTTTCTTTTTTTTTGTGCACTCGTGCGATGTCAACACCACCAAGAGCGCAATTCATTCAATAAAGCAAACCTGTTTAACCTTTCTATGCCTACATCCCTAACCATTATAGGTTAGGAATGTAGGACAGGAAATGAAATGTAGGAAGACAGTTCAGTCAGCGTGGGAATGACGGGTATTTTACATGGATTTGCCTAAACTTCGCCCTTCTGCCTTTAAACGGCTTCGTGACCTTGCAAAGTGATCATATTTAAGAAAGCACTGCGTTATAAATAATCAAATAAACATTACTAAGACCGGAAGGACCTCTAGAATAGAAGCCCGACATTGAAACCATTACGCCACGGACGCATGGACAAGCGGAACCGCTGCACTTAGCAGCGATTACGCGTGCTTGCAGCGCCTTATTACCTCCTGCAATAAAAGAAGTATAAATTGCTTTGAAATTTAGGTCAATTTAACCCCAGGTAAAGCATAATGTAAACGAAGCCACAAATGCGTCTGAAACCCCAAGCACGACTATCAGACAAATCCATGTCCCATATGGTGGCTGAACGATCCCAGCGCCAGAGTTCCCTCTAGTGATTATTGCGCGAAACTCAATGGGTAAAACGGTGGTTGGTGGGTACTTCTATAGGGCTGCTGTAGAAAATTTCTTCTGTGCACTGAAGTTGACACTATGAAAAAGAGCTTCTCGGAAGCACTAAACTTTCTCCAAAATGCCGAAATGTGTCCACTGTAGTGGACAGCATGCAACAAAAGGTAGAAAAATTTGGTACAGCTAAAAAACGCCTGGTATATGCCCACTCTTATGATACACCAATCACGGCTGGCTCATCAGATTGATAATCCGGGCTGAGCGTCAGTCTGACCACTGAGCGAGCGAGAGAGAGAGAGAGAGAGAAATACAAGAGAGGAAAGGCAGGGCAAAAAGCACGAAAAATAGCACCGGAAAGGGCATCGCTACAACATCATACCCAGGGGCCCTATAACGTAAAATATTCCAATCGTCTGACGTCAAATTTACGTAACCACCGACGCAAGTGACAACAGCGTTGTTTGAAAAGCCAGATCAAATGCTCTCCTTCTTTATAGGAGGTCACTTTTGTTTAGTTTCAAAGCGAATAGCTTGGTTTGACTGGTTTTTATTATCTAATTGCTGATAATAGGCGAGGAGCCCGCAGAATGGGAGAGGGTTTTGGTGGGGCCGAGCTAGCACAGTGAAAGTAGATAACCGCATGTGGAGGGCTATGCCGGCGTCAGCGATTGGTCTGCTTTGCCTCGCTTAGCTTGCGGTGACTGGTTGAAAATCGCGGCGGCGTACAACAGAAGGCTAAAAATGCCGCTAAAACGGATCCTCAGCGAAGATGAGTTGGCAGAGCGATGTTGTTATACAGCCACGAATTTTTTTTATTATACGCAAATAAATTCATTCGCCCCGGCTGCTCCGTGTAGCCACTACCAGATCGATCGGCGGGCAGCCGTCTTCTATTCCTTTCGGAACGGGCTAGTTTCCGGCTATCACGCAAAAAAAAAAAAGTTTAGTTCGGAATATTAATGCATCTTTAACGCATACACGTCACTTTGACGCAGTGAGTTTTCGCGATTTCGGGACGTCGCGTGAGAGATAGGCGAAGTGGGCGCAGCCTGAGAGCAAGTTGGCTACTAGCGCTGGATTAATGGCGAAAAATGCGTAGAATTGGAAATAATACTTTTCTTTTGTTCCGGCTGTTCATACGTTATCAGCGTGCACACGTCTTAAGAGATGGGGAGATTTAGCTGTTTTCTTGATCTCGCGTGAAAGACAGGCGAAGTGGGGGTGGCCCGAAAACCGTTTGACCAATCGTGGAGGGATGATTACAGAAATTGAATTAAAAAATTCACGCAGAAACTCATCTGGGAGTTGTCTAAGTATGCGTAAGCACTGTGCCACTTGCTGAACTCCACGCAGCCTGGTGTCATTATCAGTGTTATGAAACTTGATCCGGCCAGTACAAAGACACCGCTGCGGCGACACGAACTGGTGTGGACGGCGGCGCAAGATGCATTGATAACGCAAGCAAAGTACTGCAGGTGGAGGCGCCAGGTGCCTTGATGACGTTCCCATCATCGTAAGCCGTTATCGACCCTTAGCGCCTTATCCTTGTATCCGCGTCGAACCATTATGAACCGTGAGCAAACGTACTTCGCCGGCGGCTGGATATGTCGCGGCCGCGCGGACAGTACTTTGAAAGCGATTCGCGATGCTGACAGAGAGTGCCGACTGCTGATAGCTCGGCACGCTGTGTTATCGCCGCTTACCTATGAAGAAAGACGCGCGGGCCCGTATCTTGAAAGCGATCTGCGAAACGGGCAGAGTGCGGCGTGTGCTGAGAGATCCGTGAACGCTATGTAAGTACTCGCTGCTGCGAGCTCTATCTCGAAAACTATCGTCTTACATGACGGACGCACGGACGAACGGACGGTTTTCTCATTGTGTAAGCATAGAAATGCTTACGCATTTAAACGTTTGGAATAGCTTTGCGTTATTACGTTACGGCATATTACGACTCTCTCGGATATGTGTGTGCGCGTGCGTGAGTGCATACGTACATATGTGCGTGCGAGCATGCGCGTGTGTGCCAGAGCGTGTGTGTGTTTAATGTAATGTTGCTGTTAGTATTGCTAAAATTTTAGAAATTCTATGTGTATTTGTTTCTGAAATACTATACTATGTATTTTCAAATATTAGATCTTTAGAGAACTGTGAACTACGAATGTATGACCAACATAGTGCAAAGTGGTGACTGGTTTTATCATGCTAAATGCTCCCAGTTAATTCAACCTAGCCCAGAATACTCAGCTATTACCGACAGTCATAGTGCGATGCCACACATCTGCCCGACGAAGTAGGCCGTCGTGGAAAAGGCAGTCACGAGCCGCACACACTACGGATAACGAGCAATGTCTTAAACAGATGCACACGACGCAGTGAACCCGTCTAAATTGATGACTCACAAATCCTGTGGATGTACTGTACCCCGTGAACGCAGAGCTTCGCACAAGTACATGCGCCCACTCCCAACCAGGGTGCACCTCAACACTTTTGAAGAATGCACGTCGGAGACATGGCACGAAGGAAAACCATATTAATCTCCTTCTATGGAGTTTCCACGAGAAGTATAGAGTTCCTTAAATGTTTCTGAAGGCAAGCACGTCATCATACTACCAATTCTCATACCCTTTCTACAACACATGACACTTGTCTAGGGTAGGTGGTGGAATTCTAAATAAGCAACAACACCGTGAATTCAATTGCAAGTAGAAATTATTTTCTCCTGCAGGAGGCATTGTTAGCGCACAAAAGTAGCAGTAACTTAGTAAGCGAAGATCCCTTTCGAATAGGCGCGTGCCACTATTCTAAATTTCAAATGCGCATCGAATAGTCCCTGCTATTCAATTAGTATGCGATTCGAGGGTGCATTATTCGAAGTTGCCTAATATTCGTTTCTTTTGATCATATCAGAGATAAAAAAGGCCCCAGTTGCGCCCGAAAGACGAAGCATCGGTTGCGATAGCAAATTAGTAGACAGCTATATGAAGTAAGGATAGTACCTTCATCGGCCGTATAAAGTAGTCAATATTCGCTTTCTAACTGAATAAACAAACACGGTGTCACGCGCGCACAGGTAAACTTGAACACATATCACTCAATGACCGCGGAAACTGGTCAAAATGCTGGAGTGAGAAAGCGCGCCAGCGGCAGCGAGCTAACTGACCTTCGCGCTGGTTCTCGCTTCAACGCGAACTAAACGTCGAAAGCGCAGCGCATACGAAGCTACCGGCACTCGGCGAATGAACTTTGTCCCATCGCAGGTAGCTTTGAAGATGAGGCGCCCGCGGGCGCACACTTCGGCCACATCGCAGATCGCTTTCAAGATAGGCGCCCGCGCGACAGCTCCGCGCGAAGCAGCCGCAAGAGCAGAACGCACGTCTCCATCGCCTCCTCCCCGTGCCTCGCGCGCGAACGAAGACCGCGAGCGCTTCCGGCCACCTTCCTCTCTCGCGTGCGCGAGATTAGGCTGCGCTTACCGGCTGACCCTCCCACGCTGTCACTCACGCATGTAGCGCACGGCGCGCGGCAACGATTTTATCGCCGTTGAACTTAATACGGAACCTCACGGCGACGACGACGGCAAAAATGCGATTGGAGTGTCCAGATAATTGCTATCGCAATAAAACCCTAGTTGGAGTCTCGAGGGATACAGATTGGTGGAGGGGAGGACTATTTCCAATGGTTCTGCTGCAAGGTAGCTGTGGTTGTTTCGCAGAGGCACTATTCCTGCGCAACTGCAGAGGTCGGATAACTTCTGTTGAATAATTTTTACTTGTTGATTAGGAATGGCTCATTTTAGGCAGCCTAAAGAAGAATGCGCTGTGGCTTATTCTGTCGCCAGCCTCACCATGTTGGCATCCCTTTAAAACAATATGCGGTGCGTTAGTAAAACACTTTTCTCCTTCAGCGGACACAACACCGTAGGGGACAGGCGGGAAGAACGGGACAGTTTTCGCGTTTGAAGTTTTTGCTTATCGTATTTCTCACACACATACATTAGTTGAACTGCTCTAACTTTAAATAATAAATCTAAAATATAAATAAAACAGAAGCCCTTCCTTGATGGACGATCTGGAAGCTTTGAAAAAAAAATGCAAACAATAAATATGTAACTTGAGGTAAATCGCAAAAGAGCATGCTCTGGAGCCCGAAGACACAGCGCTACTAACAACTTTTTGTTAGTAGTAGCAATAGTTGTTAGTAGCGCCGTGTCTTCGTCTCCTTTGTCGTCCTGCGTGCTCTTTTGCGCTTTACCTCAAGATATGCAGTACCAACTATCCCAACAGTCTGTTCTTTTGAATAAATATGTCCACCCTTTCTATTTGTGAGGAGTAGCGATCACGTTGGAATAATGGGACACATTACATCCCCGATATCCTTGAACGTTCCTCCACTTGTCAACCAACATTCAATCTGAACTCAAGAGTGTGGATGGCAGCTCCGCATCTCGACAGAAGTGGTCGCGCTTCAGTGGCGGTCCGCGGCAATTTTTGAGAAGCGTAACGTCTTACTCTGTCGAGGTCTGTCGGTGTGCTGCACTCGGTGGAGTTTAATACCCGGTAGGTACAAGCTATACGTGTAGAGGTTTTAAGGAAGAGATAAACGATTAAGGAGAGATAGGCAAAATGTTAAACTGATAAGCATGTATGATTACGTGATTAGCTCAAGCCGGCTAGGTGGCATCGCCCCGCTTGCAAGTGGATGCCAATACATCATCGTCATCATCATGGAGGGGAGGGAAAGCTTCGAGTAGAGGATTGTTCCAGAACCCGGGGATAATAAATTGTCTACTCGATCTTATACGCGGGAAGGTCGACATTTACCGCCAACCTAAGTATTTTGGTTCTCTGCCACGTGTGCACTGGCAGCCTTGAAGATGATGATGCCCTTGCTTGACGCTGTAAGTACACGACCTTCGCAACTATATCAATGCCATCAGTGCACTTGACATTGTTTATAAAGAAGGCGGCTGATCTTCTCCTGCCAAATCCTGAAAGCGCAATCGTGCAAAATGTAATGATTTGTAAATGTAATGTAAATGTAAAGTAAGAAGCCCGCGAATACACGCAGAATTGCCGTGCGACTGGCCGCTCGAGGCACTCTGCGTGTATTCGCGGGCTTCTTACACGCTCGAAAAAACACATTTATGTAGCACGTATTGAGCAACAGAAAGCTGTATCGGGAGTTTTTCATGTTGCTCTACAATTTTCTCATTGACACTTTGATAATTAGGACAGTACTTATTGAGTTAGATAATCAATTGCAATTATCTAACTAAATATCCGTAACTAAAAAATTCCTGCTGGCTACTCCACTGTACTGGAAACAATACGCACTAGGTTTGCTTCGCGTAACGCCGTTCCTCTTTTTTTAAATCGTGCTGCGTGATAGCTAGGACACCCTATATATTGCTGTCCCTAACACGAAAGGCACGACACGCCGCGGTGGCTCGGCCAGCTAAGGCGTTGCGCTGCTGAGCACGAGATCGCGGGATCGAATCCCGGCTGCGGCGGCCGCATTTCGATGGAGGCGAAATGCAAAAACGCCCGTGTGCTTGCGTTGTAGTGCACGTTAAAGAACCCCAGGTGGTAAAAATTAATCCGGAGCCCTCCACTACGGCGTGCCTCATATTCAGAACTGGGTTTGGCACGTAAAACCCCAGAAAGGAGAACATAAAAGACACGAGTGCAGGACAGGACGGCTTTCATTCGATTCAGATTAAATTAATAGCCCATTTAATCTGTGACACGTTTTCACACATCATCAACCTAATAGTTGAAACTGGCATTTTGCCGGCCGCTGTTTTTAAGGAAGGTGACAAATTCCTCCCTTCGAACTATCGTCCCATTGCCATACTTTCTTTCTTCAGCAAAGTTATTGCAAAAAAAAATTACTCGTTTGACTAAATATTTGGAAAAATTTAACGTTCTTTCTCCAACTCAATTTGGATTTCGGCCATGCTATCTTTAACAGACAACATCAAAACTCCAATAGATGTTGGTAATTTTGTTGCTGCGTTATTCATTGACCTTTCAAAGGCATTCGATTCCATTGCTCCCTGCATATTGTTTCAGAAGCTAGAATCGATTAGAATAACCGGCCCCGCTTTAATTTTACTCCGCAGTTACTTACAAGATCGAGATCAATCGGTATACATATCTGGTACCAACTCATTAACTAAAGTAACTAATATATTGGTGTGCAGCAAGACTCTAGGCTTGGTCCTCTCTTATTCTTAATCTATATCAATGACCTTCCATTATGCCTAAGCTCATCTAATTGTATACTCTATGCTGACTACACTACCATACTAAGTGCAGGTAAATGTATAGACTTACTCTTATCCAAAATTAATAACGACGCTGTCAATGTGTTGAACTGGTGCCGGAGTAATGGACTATGTATTAATACTAAGGCTAATTTCATGATCTTTCCCTCACGCAATAGGTACATTTCTGGCACTCCATCTATTCACATTGGTAATGACGTACTAATTGCTCCTGACAATACTACCTTTCTGGGAGTAAAATTGGATAGGCATCTAAAATTTACTACGCATGTAAACTCACTAATGAAGAAATCGATATGCGGCATTATATTAAAGGCTAGGCCATACGTTGATATTAAAACCCTGATATCACTTTATTACGCATTTATTCACAGTCGTTTTAATTACTTTATCTCTTCATGGGTTAACACTTACCCACACATTTGTCCCCATTGCAGCACATTCAAAATCAGGCTATACGTATCATGACGTTTAACAATCCTACAGCCAATGCTTCCTTGTTGCTTTCTGATCACACCATACTTCCTTTAGATAAATTAAACAAATACTCACTCGGCATTTCATTTTACAATTTCGTCAACGGAAAACTCCCAATAGTCCTTAATTTTATTAACCCAGAGAAGTTCCCCCACAACGCTTCTACAAGATGCGCTTCACAGAATAACTTCTTGTTGCCTAAACCAAGAACTAATTACGCAAACCTCACTGCTAATTTTGCCTCAACTTCACTATGGAATACCTTACCCACTACCCTTAAAGAATATATTCTGCCATTAGTTCATATAAATTCGAGTTGCGTGCGTTCTGGCATTATGTATAAAGTGGGCTTGTTATATATTTTATGTATGCTTCTTTTTCTTTCTTTTCCTTCATACCTATGTTTCATTATTTATTACTGATATAATCTCGACCGGGTGAGGTGGGTCGTCACCGCAGGAATCAGGAGACGGCGATGAAGGCGGGCATCGTGATGATGAAAAATAGAAAATATTGTATTCACTTCATTGGTACATGGTTTTGACTCTATCCGAGTTTCGAGCGGTTCTGATTAACACGGGGGCCAGGACGGCCTTAAATAACCCCTCGTGGTCTTGTGGTAGCCGATGTCTCCTTCGGGGAACTTGTGGAAGTGTCAGTCCTCTGTCGGGTGGTCAAGTTGACGACCTCCTCTCCCTCGGGTCCTCTTTCTTGGTAGCTCGCCTTTTTCGTCTGCTCAGGTCGTAGAGGTGTGACGCTTTCTCGAGGATGAAGGGGATTATCTCGTCACGGGAAAGAAGCTCGGGCTTGTTTCCCACATTTGAGAGGTAGTTTCCAGGAAGATCACAACCGCCTCTTGGTGATGTAGATAATTGCCCCGACACGGGAACGTGCGCGGGTTTGGTTTCCCACATTTGAGAGTTACAGTTTCCAGGAAGATCACAACCGCCTCTTGCGGATGTAGATAATTGCCCCGACGCGGGAACGTGCGCGGGTTTGGTTTCCCCCATTGATCCTGTCGAATTCCTTGCCGATCATAACATTACGTATTTATGCTCGTACTTTAATCACGTATACACCAATTTTCCGCTTGCTGCAATAACAAATCTTTTTTTCACGTTGTTAGTATTAACAGAAGGTCTCGCCCTTAACGTCATTGACTATGAGACCTCTTTCTGTATATATTTCGTACCGCGAGATCGAATCGCACTGCAAGGAGCTCGGCCAGCAGCAATGGAACGAAGTCTGCGCGTCGGTCGGCGGACAGATTTGCGCAGGAGGCAAGTGGAACCTCCTCAAGCAGTTACTGCATGAACGACACGCAGCCCAAGAGAAACCACACTCTGGCCATCGATAGGATGGTTCTCAAGCTCACTAGCGAAGGAGCATCTACGAATGAAGTGATGGACCAAGTCGTGCGTCGCTACTTCCCCATCGGACAGTCCAGGCCGGAAGATTACCCGGCCTACGGCGGCAAGACGGACGAGGACCTCGACGCCCCCTTCTCTGTCTCGGAAGTCAGAGCGGCCCTTCAAAGCCTCAACGAATGATCGGCGCCCGGAACAGACTCCTTCGAAAGCTGGAGGACAGCTCGATCTAACTGCTCACCAAGGAAATCAACGAGGCCTGGGTGGCCGGCACCGTACCGGATGCCTGGAAGGAAGCCACGTTGATCCTAATTCCAAAGCTGGGCAAGACACTGGCCATAGACAGTATGCGACCCATTTCGCTCACGCCCTGCGTGGGCAAGGTGGCGGAGCATATCATCCACATCAGAATATCGAGGCATGTCGAGGATCGACAACTCCTCCCGCCAAACATGGTCGGTTTCAGACCATCGCTGTCCAGTCAAGAGGTCATGCTACTGATCAAGATGCAGATAGTCGACGTGGTCATGAGAGACGTCCGAGGCATCTTGGCGCTGGACCTCGCCAAGGCCTTCGACACGGTCAAACACAAGCACGTCCTCGACTCTGTGTCGAGATTGAACCTCGCCGAACGCTTTCACGCGTACGTCAGCTCGTTCCTCAGGGATCGTAAGGCCACAATCAAGTTGGGCCAGATCAAGTCGGACGGATACGCGCTGGGAGCCCGCGGCAGGCCGCAGGGTGCGGTGCTATCCCCACTGCTCTTCAACATCGCCATGAGAGACCTATCGGTCCAACTCGACCGGATAGGGGCGTCAATCTCAATCGCGCTCTCTACGCGGACGACATCACCATCTGGTGCGGCGGTGGGTCAGACGCAGCGGTGGAGCGGGCCCTGCAAGAGGCCCTGGACGTCACGCAAGAATTCCTCGAGAGCACGGAACTGGTCCTCTCGCCGACCAAGTCGGAGCTCTTGCTGTCGCGGCCCGACAGAAAGGGCCGCAAGTTCGACACGCCGCCTGGGTCAAGTACCAATCGAGCTCAGAACGAAGACGGGTCAGCGCATCCCGAGGGTGGATTCTCTCAGGGTGCTTGGACTGGTCATCAACGCAAAGGGACGCAACGTGCAAACGATCGCGCACCTGACCGAAAAGACGGAGAACATGCTCAGACTCGTCTCACGAGTGACGAGCCGGAGAGGTGGCATCAGCGAAGCCAACCTCCTAACGATCTACCACGCCTTCCTCATGAGCCTTATCAACTACGTGGCTTCCGCGCTAAACTGGTCGCGGTCGCAGGAGAACAAGATCGACGCACTCATCAGGAAGTGCATTAAATGAGTGCTCGGCATCCCTGTGACGACCAGCACGGAGAAGCTGGTGCAGCTCGGGGTCCACAACACCCTAAGCGAAGTCGTACAAGCGCAGAAAACGGCGCAGATCGTTCGCCTGCCTGCCACCAAGGCCCGCCGCCGAATACTCGAGATGGCGGGCCTCACCGCCATGGCCGCGGAGTCGTGCGCCATCCCCCTCCACCACGAAGAAAGTGACGCCTTTCGAGTCTCCCCCTTCCCGAGGAACGTTCACCCACAACACAACGAGGCTCTGCAGAACCCAGAGCTCGCGTCTTTTGTCGACGCGGCACAGTATCCCTGATAAAACTAGTACGTGGCCACGATAGTTGACCCTCAGGGCAAGATCCTGAATGCAGCATCTATCCAAAACGCGACGGCGTCCGTCGCAGAGCAAGTCGCAGTGGTGCTGGCTCTCTGCGATCCCGGGCGCACCTAGATCTTCACGGACTCCAGGTCGGCGGCGATGGCCTTTCTCGCCGGCTCGGTCTCGGCTGAGGCTGAGGCTGCGGCGGTGCTGAGGACCCGCAAGACACGCATAGCCCGTCACGTCATCACTTGGTTCTCGACTCACATGGGCCAGAACGTCTCTCCCGGCTCGATCAACCCCAATGAGCTGGCCCACGACCAGGTGCGAGGTCTCGTCAACCGCACCGGTGCGAGGGGCCCTGCTTCGCAGGGGATTGACGGGACCACGGACCCGCTGCTTACTGTTCATGACATCACTGCTCATTACCAGCTGGGACGCAGGCACTTCCCGGCTCCTGACCCGAAGCTCGGCAGACCACAGGCCTCGGTGCTGAGAATGCTGCAGACGGGCTCCTTCCCGTATCGATCCAGGCTGAGCATCTACGCTCCGGGTGTGGATCCCCGCTGCCCCGACTGCGGCGAGGAACGGTCCATGCTGTGGCAATGCAGAAGCAATGCACCACTCGCCTTTCAACAGGGAAGAAGACTGTGAAGAAGCCGTCAAGAGTGACGACCTTCAAGTCCAGCTTCGGGCTGTCCAAAGGGCCTGCGACAAGGCTGAAGATCACGGTCTTCCGCCCCCGGTGCAGGTGCGGCCCGCGACTACGACAAAGTAGTCTCTTAGAACCAAATAAAGTTTCTTGTCTGTCTGTCTGTACCTAAATGTACTTATATTGCATACAAATAAGAACTGATTTATTGATCTATTTCATATAAGCAGACTTGGCAACTGTGCTTGCTACTTTTGACGTCGCATTTTATACCCTGTACACGCTTACAAAGGAGGTCAATGAACAGAGGAAAATTTCATTATGCGCTCCCCCCCCCCCCCCCACACACACACACACACGCACACACAAGTTGCCAAGATGTGAAACGTATATTATCCATATGAAGGAAACAGCATGCGTCAGCGCACTATCTGTTACTCATTTTTATAAAGCAATTTAGTATTTAGGCTCCTTGTTTTACCAAGGCGCACCTTGCCGGCCCGTTTTTATGATGATTTACTTTTGTTTTGTTCTTCGGTTTTCTTTTAATGTTGTCATGCATTTAGAAATCTACTGTGTTGATTTTTATTATGTTTTTTATATATTTATATTTGCCGTGTTGTTGGCACAAGGATTCTGAGGTGCAAAGATTCTGAACTGGCAAGATGACATGCGCGGTTTTACGACAAACGAATACGGCCGCTGGGAAAAGACGATATTTGCGGGTTTTCGGTGTCTTCCACATATTTCTTCTCTCTTACGTATAAATGGTCTACATAAGCCGTGATAAATTGGCAACCTGAGGCAAAATGGCAGGTCGGCCTCGTGGAGGATGATGATTACAACTGAAAAGTGACAAAGAGAGTGACCTCAGGCAGACGGGGGTAAAGACGCGCGCTGTTTTATTGCACAATGAAGGGCAGTTTGATACCTGAGTCCGCTCATGTTGGCTTTGCAGTACACGTGTTGTTCGGAGGCCTCATGGGAACATATACTATACATATGGCGCGAAATGGTTCGTTACATTAGTGTGCCTGATCCGCACTGCGTGACGCTCCTGGCTACTTCAACATAGAAGCCTACTACAGCCGTTCAGACAGCTCACGTATATCCATTCACCTTCGCATAGGACTTGCCTGTCTTGAAAGTAGCTTTTGGAACCAGTTGCATCTTCATGGCGCCACTGGTAACGCAATTATCAAAGGATTATGTGCAACATAACGGGTACCAATAAGGGTAAAAGCCGCTTTTTGTTGTCCTTAAGAATTCCTCCATCTCCATGGCACATGCGGTCGAAATTCCAAAAGGGTTCGTTTTCGCATGCCAGCTGCACCCTGCCGTCACGAGGCTACCATGCTTTGTCGTGCATGGCTAACATTTAATTTAAATTTAATTAGGGGGTTTACGTGCCAAAACCACGATCTGATTATGAGGCACGCCATAGTGGGGGACTCCGGAAATTTTGACCACCTGGGGTTCTTTAACGTGCACCTAAATCTAAGTGCACGGGTGTTTTCGCATTTCGCCCCCATCGAAATGCAGCCGCCGTGGCCGGGATTAGATCCCGCGACCTCGTGCTCAGCAGCCCAACACCATAGCCACTGAGCAACCACGGCGTGTTATGGCTAACATGGCCGACAACGCTAGTTGTGATGACTGTGGTCAAGGCGAGACCAATGAAGACGTTATGTGGAACTGTTGGTGATACAATGTAGAGACGATCAAAGGAAAACACACATAAACGTTAAAGCGCTGCGGTAAGAAAGCTTGACTAGATCGATTCAGCTTCGTCGAAATAAATTACACACTACACGCTCACCGTGTTCATAACAATATGATGTGAAGGTGAGTTTAGAATAGGTGATTTCAAACTTAAATTTTTTTTAATTTCATAGAAGAAGTATAGGGGTTTCAGTTCGACGCAGTCTTCTGCACACATAATTAATACACTTATCAGTACTGCATCATGGCTTCTGAATTATCTCGGTGGCATCAAAAGGACGTTATAGTACCAAACAGTTTTTAGACTATCGTTTGTATATTGTTTCTTCTATTAAGCACATAACCGAAAAATGCGATGTTGTATGGAGAAGATCTGGCAGATTAAGTGTCTGTTTAATTCGTGGCACGCTACCAAGACGAGCATAGTTAGCATGTCGCTATTTCGAATCAATTATTGACAAGCTTTTTATTGTGAGCGTCTTACACAAGCGAAACATAATAAATGTTTTAAGACAGGTGCATCTAATACAAATTATCATTAATTGTATAGGAGTGAATGAGAACTTACGACGTAGAAAACCGAATCTGCGGTTGGCATTGTTACCAAGTTAGCCAATGTGGGTGCTCCAGAATATCTAAGGACCAAGGCACTTTGATATGCGTGTTAGTGGGGTACTGAATACCGTGTTGAAAAAACATGTGTTTGTGTAGCACGTGCAGGTTTGCAGTGCGTCTGCTCCAGTAGAAATATTACTATGTATTTTCTTAGCTGCGTAATTGAACTTCCAGAGACAATAAAGTGTTTTCTTTTTTATTAGTTGATGCAGGAAGCACTTGAAGTATGCTACTCGATTGGAAGTAATGCGACAAAAGGAAATGTATTTTCTATTAACGTGTTTACTGTAATAGCAGTTGTCGAGCATCGTATTAAGTTTCAAGCATGCTCTCACAGCACGTGTGCTTGTTGTACTGGGTATGAGAAGCTTTTCAGGAGATGTGAGTTTTAGCGAGAAAAAGCAAGGAGAGGCAAGAGAGGGAGGCCAATCGGACATGCCTTCGGTTTGCTACCCTAAATAAAGGGCCGAGGAAAATGGAATAGAGGAATAGAGCAAAAGACGGACAAAGTGAGCACTGCGGGCACTACGGCAGATGCAGAGGACAATAAACGGTCACTCAGGTAAGCGCACTTCAAGAACTGCACTAGTGCACGAATAGATTTTTGTGGCAGCGACGGACGCGGCCACCGTCCAAGTATTGTTGACTCAGCGAACGGTATGGAATCCGAACGATTAAACGTTGATTGGAGATAGGGGAAATTGAAGTCGTACCATTGACAGCTGCTGAACAGGTGCTCGACCGTTTTCTCGCGCCTGCCGGAGTCGCACACTGGACTGTCGGCCATTCCAGCGTGGTAAGAATAGGAATTCGTAAATATCACCCCCAGTCATAAGCTGTAGCAATGCTGCTTTGCAGTAGGAGAGGCTAGTTGACACTTGTCGCCTAAGTCAAGGGTCCAGGTTATGCAGCCGGCAGCTGGATACACTTGGAGAGCTTGAGAAAGTTTGTCTTTGTTCGAGCAGGCAGATAAAGTTGACTTTCGTCTGTCCACGCCAAAGGAAATGGGAGTGTCCGCGTGTCTTCATGGGGTTATATCGGGCAGCCTTGTCAGCGAGATCGCTGTCGACGAAGTCACAATGACCCGATTACCAAAAACAGCACACTGTCCAATGAGCCTGTGCGACAATAGAAGCGACAAAATATTTAATATTCCAGCTTAGATTGTGGCAAATAAACAATCCCTGCGTGTAACTGCCATGCGTTACTATACCGTCTCGGCAACATGCAGCAAATACCCTGCGAGGCGTGTTTCCTTAGGAATATGCAAATCAGAGCCGCAGCATCCATTTTTGCGTATTTGATACCGTTGAGCCACGACACAAACAAATGAGCTGAGGAAAATGGGAGCTGCGATTATCCCATTGCCTCAGCGTTATTTCAAAACCTTCCGAAGCTACAAAACGACCTTTTGTTTTCATTGTAAACACAAGCTTTGAACTGTTTTGATTCTTATTCGTTTAGGCGTCTGCTTTCCATTGCCCCCTTTTCAATATACGCAGCCAAGAAGACCAATTTATAAGCTGATCGAAAATGCGAGCGCCGCGTAACTTGCACAGAAGAGGCCCTGAAAATGCCGCAATGATCGCAACGTTACCACAGCGACGGTATAGCTCACCCGGAGCTATCTCTAGAACGGACCGCGTTCGTGCATTCTCAAGACACATGGAAAAGGCGTTTGCTGCTGCAAGGGAGTGTCGCATGCGGGCCCATTACCGAGAGCAAGAAAAAACTCCTATTACCGCTAAGAGCCGTCGTTGGCGCAGAAACTGTCAGTGGCGGTTTGCCGAAAAGGACGCCATGGGATTGTTTGTCGAGCGCCGCTGACGAACCAGTCACTTGAAGCTGATGTCATGATGGAGAATGTAATAATAAAAAGAAAACTTTACAAAAGCGCCACATTAGAAATTGCATAATGCACTGCGACAATACGAAGACGGCAGCCGAACGCGCTAACCACTTATTTTTTTAACTACCTGCACACCGATGGGAAGGTAGACTACATTAGAGCCGGGTATCCCAATACACAATTGAGAAATACGCACACACGTCACAAACACACTAAGTCAATAAAAAATACATGTTAACAAGAAAAAAAAAAAAAAAACCAGCCAGGAAAAGCGACCCATATGCACCCGCGTTATGTAAGAGTTCATGCGGTACACTGAACAATAAAAACGGTACTATACGCATGACATACAAACCTCATTTTCAAGTAGTTCTGGCATCAATAATTCAATTCACATAGAGTTCATAAAGGTCTACAATTCTAATCAGACCGCTATCTACAAGAAAATCCCGTAGGGCTGTCAAGGCACATATCTGTTTAGCGGGGCATGACCAAGTATTTTCGTGAAATTCGCGTGTGTCCAAGTGGCTTTATTTATCTTGAAATTTGACTTGGACAGTTTATGTGCAAGAGTGCCACAGAAGGATCTGGGGCGTCCCAGTTGGTGCAGTTGGTTGTCGTCTTCTTTTTAACTCGGCGCTAAAATTGAGGTTTGTAGGTCATGTCCAGTCGTAAGAGATGCAGAAGAGTATCTAATGTACGGTCAATATTTATGCTCATAGAAAACAAATGTAGAGTAGGGTCGACTCGATATAGAAATGATGTCTTTTTTTGCTCGTTTAACCACATATCTGTCAACAGCAGTCCTGCGCTGCTTACGTAGAACGCTTTTGTCGTTAACTTGGACGAATTCCAGATGGGTGATTGCATTCAAGCAGTGAGCATCAGCCGCCAGTCGGTCGGCTACCTCATTTTCTGTTATTCCAATACGACTTAGAAATCACTGAAAGTGAACTCCATGACAGGAATATGAAGCGATGATGATCAGTGTCTTTGCGACCACATACGGCAGCAAGCAGGAATCGGTTTAAAAACAATATTGAGCCAATTACTCATGTGCTGCTTTTGAGTCACAATATATGACCCCATTGTTATTTGCTTTATCAGCAATATATTCGGGTGCCTGGGGAATCCCAAACAGTTCTGTTGGGGTAGATGGCGTCTTGTGCGACGAGCGGTAACTTCTACTTTCATTGCGCGTTGGGACGTAAGAGGTAGACGTGGAGCTACTTTCTGTTGTAGATCCATCAGAAAATGCGCGTGCGAACGTGTTACCGTGTTTCAATCGACTCGTGTGCAGGAATGTCAGTAATTTAGCATCTAGTGTATGCGTATTTCACTTTTGTCAATTCCTGGAATGATGAGTGCTACAGCATCTATTGTCAAACGCCAAGGCAAAAAATTTCAGCCCGGGTGAGGTGATTTACTTTGCTGAGAAATAATGGATGGGTGATGAGATACGTTATATATTCGCCCAGATCTTTGAGAGAATAGTATGCAATGTAGTATTATCGTATTGTGTTGTTAACCTGATGAAATGTCGAATAATTTACTGAACACGTAGAGCTTGAACAAGTGGTTCTCTGGCCTCAGTTATTATAAGGCCAGTTTACTGTAGCGAGTCTGATGTGCTTCCCCATTTATCCCTAAGATGCCCCGTTATACGTTGAGAGTTGATTGACGGGCTCAAAATAGGATATATGAGCCCTAAAAAAATGGTCGTCTAACAATATTCTAGCACACTACTTGAAATACTAAAATCAAATTTTTAAACATTTTGGCAAAAAGTCCATTAGCTGACAATGAATCCATTTGGAAGATTCATCGGGAAATACTGTTCCAAATAACATGTGCGCAACAATTCTTAACGACTATTCTGTTAGTAAATTTTCGCAATCAAGCAATATTGAACTACCGAATCTATATCAGCATGAATACTTATCAATGCTTCCAGTGATTGTAGAAAACCCTACCAAAAAGCCTATTTAAATTCAAACAGGGTTATACAGGTTTAAACTGGTTTTAACAATGACCCGTTTGGCAACAAACAGGTATATACAGGATCCGTTTACACACAAAAGGGTCTGAACGGGGTCCTGTTTGGCTCGCAAATAGGTTTAAACTGGACCCTCCTACTAAGAAATAGGTCTAAATAGGGGCCCCGTTTGGCGAACAAACTGGTTCATACTGGACACTGGCACCAAATAGGAGCCTATTTGGCCCGCACACAGGTTTAAACAGGAATTTCCGACATAGAAATGGGTATAAACAGGGGACCAGTTTGGTAGTTAGACTAGCTCATGCTGGTCTCACTAGCTCCAAGGAGATCTATATATACAGGGGCTTACTCGGCACAGAAACTGGTTCAAACTGCACCTTTGTAGCCGTCATACTGGATGAAATCATACCATGCAATTTAATGCTTGAACAGGTTTACGGTAAAATTCGATTTGAAATTCCAGGTACTTAAGTACCTGGAATTAAGAAATTAATAGATGATTTATCACATCGTTCTTAAAAGAACTAGCATCTTTAGTTCCATGATACTAACAAAAATTTTTGAACAATCTCTGAACAAATCTATGCTTAGAATGAATGGAAAATTGGGAAGGCGTTTCCAATCTATAAATCGGGCCATGGAAATTACTCTCTTAATTACCTAGCCACTGTCCTTGGAAGTGCTAGTTGAAAATTATTAGACCATGTCATATTCACAAACCTTGCTACCGTTTAGAGTTCCACCTCGGTTTCTCCAAAGCACAGCATTGTTTTCAGAATGCGTATTCCTGCGAAACTCGCGTTTTATCTTTCCCTCATTAGTTATATCTCTTTCCAGATCGATCATCCTGCGCTGTTTTTTTATCTTTTTATTTTAGGAAAGCATTTTGATAAGATATGTCACAAATTATTTCTTTTTCAATTAAGCTTGCTACATATCGACCCAAACCTCTTGAAATTTATTGAACATTCTCTAATCGCTTGCAGTTCATTACCGCTAACGGTCATATTTATCCACTCACTGAAATTCCGATCAGGTGTACCACAAGGATCTGTGCTGGCATCCTCATTATTTCTTAGTTGTAATAATGCTGGTATAATATCCTTTAACATACCCTTGTTCGCAGACGATTTTATTATCTTCCGAGAAATTGTCCGTACGGACGATACTAAAATACTTCAATCTGATTTGAATATTATAGTTGGTTGGTGTGGGAAGTGGCTACTGGAACTAAATATTAACAAATACAAAGTAATGCGCGCATCCCAAACTAGTCCTAATCCTTGGATTTACGATCATAACAGTGTCCCTGCAGATTTCGTCACGTCATATAAATATCTTGGTGCGTACATAACAAGCAATTTAACTTGAACCATTCATGTAGAGTACATTATTAACAATGCCCATCGCATGCTAGGGAACTTACGGTGTGTATTTGTTTAGAGCACCATCTACTTTAATGTTACTACTCTACAAGACACTATTACGCTCCAAACTTGAATATGCATCTGCAATATGGCATCCTAATCATATTAATCTAATTACACCACTTGAATAAGTCTGTTCGTCTTTCAAATCGTAATCGATAAGAGAGTATAACTTCAATGAAAGCTAACCTACAGGTGGCGCCATTAACTGTCCGTACAAAGTTGGCCGTATTTCCTTGTTTGATCAAATTTTCCATCATAGCACCCTCCATTGCGAACCCATACTACGACCACAGTGCATTTCAAATCTCGTCTAGCCCCGAAAAAAACTGAAAGAATTGATTCATGTTCCGCGAAGTCCTTTTTTTCAATCCTCCATCCCCTGCACTTCCCAGGAATAGAACCATCTTCGCTCAAGTGCCGTAGCCACCACCGATAACAAGCTGTTTCGTGAAACATTGTCTAACATGGTTTATCAGAAGTATTTTATGGCATTATGACTCACTCTACTTGTTATTGTGTAAATGCTATGCTTGTAACCACTATAGTGTTTAATGCCATATGACACTGAGGGCATTTCGAATAAATAAATATAAATTTTGAGTTCTGTAGGGCGGGCCGAGGCTGCACAGCAACTCGTACGTAACTGCATCAACGCCCGCCAGGCGCGCTCCTCTTTTTATTGCGATAACAATTATATGGATACTTCAAGAGGATTTCTGCCGTAATCGTCGCCGTCGTCAGTCGTCGCCACCGTGAGGTTCCGTATAAAGTCCAAAGGGCGATAAAATCGTCGCCGCGCGCCGTATGTGCGAATGAAAGCGCACAGGGGACGCGCGCTTCCACGGAGAGCAGCGCACGGCGGAGAGCAAACATGACTTCCTCCGCCGCGCGAAAGGCCCTGGGGTATGGGAGGGAGGGAGGGGGGCGACGCTGTGCTGCGGCACAAATGCGTATCTTGAAACCGGGTGCAAGGGAAACTGGCGACGCAATCTCTCATGCGAAAGGAGGAAAGCGGGAAGGCAGCGTGGGAGGGAGGGGGGCTACTCATACTCTTCTAACAACTGCGCACTTTGCGCCGGTGCGGGCTGTCGCGCGCACCGTATCTTGAAAGCGATCTCCAGACGACTCTGACCTTTGTATGCGCTGTGCTTTCGCCGCTCAGTTTCCGTTGAAGCGATAGACAGCACGAACCTTCACTCGCTGCGGCGGCCGCGCTTTTTCACGCCAGCGTTTTGACAGTGGTTGTCTGCGGTAATCGAGTGTGATCTATTCATGTTTGCTTGTGCGCGCTGAGACCACGCTTGTTAATTCAATTAGTAAGCGATTGTGTCCAAGTTTTTGCAGCCGGTAAAACTACTATCCCTACTCCGTATCACTCTCTACTGATTTGCTATCGCAATTGATGCTTCGCCTTTTGGGTGAAACTGCGACATTTTGGCGAAACTGCGACTGAAGTACAGCACAGGCTGCACTTCAGCCTTGCTGAAAATTGCACCCAATGATTCATGGCTTTCCTGAAGCTCCTGTTTGAGGATATCAGTCATGGTGCATTTACTCAGAATAAATAACTGAGAAGACCGTGAATTGGCCGGTCGTTTTTTTAGCGCACAAAATTCATCTGCCACAGCATCGTCAGATCAATGGCGCGAAAAGGGTGAATATGAGCGACGAAAGATTTCATGGAACAAATAAGGCCCTATAGTTTCGATAGGGACGTGTAGGGGCTTAGAGATTCGCAGAATTTACTTTTTCTAGTTCTCTTTGCATGGAGGAGAATATTACCTGCGCCTCCCGTCCAGAGCGGCGATAACGGCGTGAAGCCCAATGACGAATTGGACGCAGTTTTCAGTATTCACCATGCAGACTAATGTGTCCTTCTAGTTCTTTGCTGCTTGTGGCCAAGTTTGTCTTCAGTACTACATCAATAAAACTTTCCCCAAAATCACAATATTGCGGACGGTCAGATTTCATATCTCGAAAAAGCTGCAAATTCGTTATCTGAGCACATCGCTGTTTTCTTACGAGGTCACATTTCATATCAGAATGTCGAATTCTCTCTGGGAGATGGTCAATTCCGTGGCAATGAATACCAACAAACAGAATCACAATATTGCGGACGGTCAGTGTTCAGTTGTTGAAAAAGCTGCCAATTTGTTATCTTAGCCCATCGGTTTTTTTACGAGGTCACATTTCATTTCAGGATGTCGAATCCTTACTGGGAGACTGTCAATTTCGTGGAAGTCAATATTAAGATATCGCACGATACCGCCTGCAATGTGGGGCGAGCAAAGCGTTTAGTCCAGACACGTAGAATAAGACGACCCACGAAAGAGTGTTTGGGAGCCGTCATTCAAGTCGCGAAGACTATAACGATCAAAAGTTTTGTTAAAACCCTTCCTCCATCATTGCAATACGTGCCTCTCCAACGGCTACGATACGCCGTAAAGTCACTGCATATGATTACACTTCCCGACAGCGCGCCTAACAGACACTCAAATGCTGTAGTCTGAAGTCTCTAGGTTTAAAGCAGACACTCAAAAAATAATAAAGCGTGTCGTTCCGAACTTAGCTTCGCAATCTAGGCATTCTGGAACATCCATTTCCAATGATTCTATGATGCAGAAAGTTAAGGCCTTATGTTAAGGTTCCTCGAGTAGGCCTTCCACCCGGACGAACAGAGATATAAATAAAATAACTGATAGTCTAAAACTTGAACTAAGATGTCCTTCAGAAATGTACAAAACAGGGAAATTTTGCTCATATACGAGAATGCGAAATTCTGCCAATTTTCCCTTTAGGCCATTAGCATTCCACTTAGAATTGCAACATTCTTAAATCGATTATTATAGTTTTCCAATCTGGGCGCCACAGCATTGGTCTGCTAGAATAATTACTCCATTGCTAGCACAGCACGAGCTTTAGGCTGCTTATTCACGGATGTTCCCATTGGCATGTCTTTCAGGGTTAAGGGGGATCTAGTTTCAGGTTACGAGCCATGCTATGGTTAGGTTCTGGTGCACAGGCACGAGCTTATCCGAAAGGTCGGGCGCGGCCTGGCCCGTGGGAAGGGTTCGGACCACGTAAGCAAGTTTTGACGTGGGCTGGGGCCGGGCTCGGACCTGGGTTCGCGCTCCGGCTTCATTCCGGCTCGTAATGTTATTTTTTTGTTGCAATTCGAATCAAATTTTTATTCCTAACATGCGAAGAAATGTTTGCTGCAACAACAAAGCATCACAGGAAAATATTGGCGGAAGCGGACGCACATACCTAGCGCCGAGCACAAGCCGGTCATGGCGCTGAGCAGTGCATGCGTTTACTAAAATCTATCCAGACGCGCCCATAGGCAGAGCAACCTTGGGCAAAGCCTAGTAGTCGAGTGTTTGGCTGGTCGAGGGTTGGTGGCTTGGGAAAGGAAAACAAAGGAGGAAGCTGCGAGAACGGTAGTTGGCTCGCGAAGGCTAGCTGCTTAAACTCACATTCTCACCTAGTTTTTATTTCTTCCATGTGCCCTACCAGACAAAGCAGAACAAGAGGAAAGAACTGAAGAAGCCGGCAAAAGAAGCAGCCGAATGTGGAGAAAGAAGTTAAGTTTGTTGAACAAAATGGAAGCGAAGCATGCATTGAGTGAGGAGCGTTGCTTTACATAGAAGACAAGAAGAAGAACTGAACTTCTGAAAGCTTCACTTATCACCGGTTCACAAATATGCGTGGGATCTGCCAATTTTTAAATTTCACTTGTTCATTTCTCAGCAACTAACCTGCAAAACCTGACATCAGTCAAATCAGTCTCTAGCAAATAATCTCTGTGCGGCTGGTACATTCGAAATAACAAAGAATTGGGCTATGCTGCGTTTAGGTTCAAGGGCTAACGGGCCGAACCATGCCGAACCGGGCCGGGTCGGGCTTGAATCTTTTCAACCCGGGCCGAGTACGCGGCAGGCCTGAAATCACCTGGCGGGGCTCGTGTGGGCTAGCGCGTGGCGCTTCCGAGTTAGGTTGAGCCCGGGCCAGAGAAAAAAAAAAAAAAAATCAGCCCGTGCAGTGCTCTACTAGCTGAACACACAAGTAAATCTGCCTTTTCGCTGTCGCACAGAGTATTTCAGCGCTCGCAATACAAGTCACCAGGGCAGTGGGTGCCAAGTGATGTTTTGAACTGCGACGCCACACGTGCGTCAAGCTACAAAACAGGGTACAACTATTCCGTTGCCTAAACAAAACTGCCACGGTGCGTGGTTCGACACCTGGCTATTAACACCGCACGTAGAAAATGTCTTATCCTGATTTTGGCATTTCATGACGACTACTCTTACGTCGCTGAACATGTGGAGTTCGAGAAATAGAATGGTCGAATGTTGCGCGCAGGAGCGTATTATTGTGCACGTAAGGTATTTTGCATCCAGAACTACTGAGCAGATGCTGGCACGTCGCCCCTGGTGAAATGGTCAGACAAGTTTTTCAGATGCCGCGATGCCACCGAGCTCGTCATTTGTAGTTCTGCACGAAACTTCCCATCGATTTCTGCCATATCCCCACATACATAGGTCGCAGTCAAAGAAATTTTAACTCCCTGTAGGAGGACCCGATCAGTATACTGTATTCATGGGCGACTTCAATGCAAAAGTGGGGAAAAAGCAGGCTGGCGAGCAAGCAATTGGAAACTATGGCATCGATTCTAGGAAAACTAGAGGAGAGATGTTGGTAGAATTCGCGGAAAGGAATAGGCTCCAAATAATGAATACCTTCTTCAGGAAACGCAGCAACAGGAAGTGGACCTGGAAAAGCCCTAATGGAAAAACAAGGAATGAAATAGATTTCATACTCTCTGCCGATCCCAGCATAGTGCAAGATGTAGAAGTGTTAGGTAGGGTAAAGTGCAGTGACCATAGGTTAGTGAGGTCTAGGATTTCTCTCAATTTGAAGAGAGAAAGAATAAAGTTAGTCATGAAGAAACAGGCCAACCTAGACGCAGTAAGGGCAAAAGCAGACCAATTCAGGCTGGTGCTCGCAAACAAATATGCAGCTTTAGAACAGGACGATAAAGACAACATAGAGGTAATGAATGAAACCGTAACTAGGTTGATCTCAGAAGCAGCAATTGAAGTGGGAGGTAAGGCACCAAGGCAACCAGTGGGTAAGCTCTCCCAAGTAACAAAGGACCGAATAAAGAAACGGCAAAACATGAAAGTGTCAAGCTCGAGAGGTCAGATAGAATTCGCTAAACTGTCGAAAGTGATCAACAAGAAGAAAGTAAGGGATGTCCAATTTTATAACGTAGAAAAGATTGAGGAAGCAGTAAAATATGGACGCAGAATGAAATCAGTCAGAAGAAAACTAGGCAAAGGACAAGGCAAAATATATGCACTGAAAGATAAGCAGGGTAATATTATCAGCAATTTTGATGACATAGTAAAAGCAGTGGAAGAATTCTATACTGACCTATACAGTACCCTGAGCAGCCAACTTACTTTCATTCGAAGTAGTGATGAACAGGATACAGAGGCCCCTTCTATAACTTTCGATGAAATTAGAAGGGCCTTGAAAGACATGACCAGGGGAAAAGCTGCTGGAGATAGATGGAATAACAGTCGATTTAATCAAGGATGGAGGAGATATCATACTTGAAAAGCTTGTGGCCTTTTATACGCAATGCCTGACGACATCAGGTGTACTAGAAAGCTGGAAAAATGCCAACATTATACTCATCCATAAGAAGGGAGACGTTAAAGAATTGAAGAATTATAGACCCATTAGCTTGCTCTCAGTATTGTATAAAATATTCACCAAGGTAATTTCAAATAGAATTCGGGCAACACTTGACTTCAGCCAACCAAGAAAACAGGCTGGCTTCAGGAAGGGATATTCTACGATGGATCATATTCATGTCTTCAACCAGATAATAGAGAAATCTGCGGAGTACAATAAACCTCTCTATATGGGTTTCATAGATTATGAAAAAGCATTTGATTCAGTAGAGATAACAGCAGTCATAGAGGCATTACATAACCAAGGAGTACAGGATGCATACATGAATATATTGGCAAATATGTACAAGGATTGCACAGCAACCTTGGTTCTCCACAAGAAAAGTAGAAAGTTACCTATCAAGAAAGGGTCAGGCAAGGAGACACAATCTCTCCAATGCTATTCACTGCATGCTTAGAAAATGTATTCAAGCTCTTAGACTGGGAAGGCTTAGGAGTGAGAATCAACGGCGAATATCTCAGCAACCTTTGGTTTGCAGATGACATTGTCCTATTCAGCAACAATGGGGACGAATTACAGCAAATGATTGAGGACCTTAACCGAGAAAGTGTAAGAGTGGGGTTGAAGATTAATATGCAGAAGACAAAGATAATGTTCAATAGCCTGGCAAGGGAACAAGAATTCAGGATCGCCAGTCAGCCTCTAGAGTCTGTAAAGGAGTACGTTTGTCTAGGTTAATTACTCACAGGGGACCCTGATCATGAGAAAGAAATTTATAGAAGAATAAAATTGGGCTGGAGTGCATACGGCAGGCCTTACCAAATCCTGACTGGGAGATTACCACCGTCGTTGAAAAGAAAAGTGTACAATCATTGCATTCTACCGGTGCTAACATATGAGGCAGAAACTTGGAGGTTAACAAAGAAGCTCGAGAACAAGTTAAGGACCGCACAAAGAGCGATGGAACAAAAAGTCTTAGGACCAACGTTAAGAGACAGGAAGAGAGCAGTGTGGCTTAGAGAGCAAAAGGGGATAGCCGATATTCTAGTTGACATTAAGCGGAAAAATTGGAGCTGGGCAGGCCACGTAATGCGTAGGATGGATAACCGGTGGACCATTAGAGTTACAGAATGGATACCAACAGAAGGGAAGCGCAGTCAAGGACGGCAGAAAACTAGGTGGAATGATGAAGTTAGGAAATTTGCAGGCGCAAGCTGGAATCAGCTCGCGCAAGACAGGGGTAATTGGAGATCGCAGGGAGAGGCTTTCGTCCTGCAGTGGACATAAATATAGGCTGATGATGATGATGAGGAGGAGGAGGAGGAGGAAGAGGACCCGTACTACAGATGCCAAAGAGGGCCTAGGACTGCGAACACCGCCTTGAGCAACAGCTTATGTAATCTAATTTCACGGAGTGTCTCCGCCTCGTATAGACATATAACAAATGTCTCGCGGAGGTAATCACACACCCATGCGTATATGTACATCCGGCTGTCCTATTGCGGCTATGGCGGCGCCGCTGCGCCGATGACGAAACACAGGGAGCGAGCGCGTGTGTGAAGAAAGAATGAATTAACGTTTATGGAAATAAGAATGGCGCTTACCGATAATTACTTAGAAAGACAGCATTAAGAAAATAAAATGCAAAGCTATAGGAACAATGGACAGCCCCGACCGGAGAGCCACGCACAAAAGAAATGCCTCGTGGCCTTCGCGAGTGAGAAGAACAAAAGTTAGTCCATTCTTTCCTTGACATAGAAAGATTTCACTTCATACTGATGTGTTTCCGAATAGCCTCATAGGCGGCACTGTTAAACGTGGATTTTACGCTAAGAGAGACGGCTATGGTGATCTTCCTCGTAACGTTCTGCTGTTTAAAAAATGTAGCCGAAGTGATAATATTATCAAAAGTGATCCTGTTCCCGTTGAATCTAGAAATTAGTGTAAGATATTCGTTTTAGTTTTGAACATACCAACCAAGGTGCTGCAAGACCACTGTGTTAGTTAATTTGCTTACGCAGCTAAGGAGTGCTATAGGTCTTTAAGAGGTCAAGCGGGAAAAACCTGCGAAGTCGACAGGCTCGATTTTTAACACGAAAGTGTTTTATGCCGGGGTCCACCAAGACTTCACTGACGTATTTCCGTCACGGTCATTTCCGTCACGGAAATACGTCAGCTTACAATGTACACGAACATAATACAAAGAAAGAAACCAGAAGAAAAAGTTCCACAAACATGCAAAATTTGGAAATCGAACCCACGACCTCTCGGTCCGCGACGATAGATCGCCGAGCGTTTAACCCATTGCGCCACAAACGCATTTGCAGAGAGCTACACAGACGCGCCTTATATATCTAACACTGCTCCGTGTACCCGCGCTCTTGCTCGGGGCGGTGCCGCCGCCTACGAGCAGAAAAGAGAAGTACTGCATTATGACACTAACGCGCACCGACAGTGAACGCTTCGGTGGTCTCAGCACTACGACGCCTCGATGCCAGCATTCGAAGGGACGCTGGCATCAAGAAGCACTACCAACGCTACCTAGGTGGCGTTCACCGTACTCAGCACAGCGGAGCGTGGCCTCCGCAATTAGCTCTGAAAATGTTTCTGAAGTTGATCGCGGAGGCTGCAATTACGACGCGCTGTACGCGCTGATTTGACTCGGTGACGATTCAGTTACGTGCTTTGTCTTGCGCGTTGTATTAGTGTGTCAGTTACGTGCTTCGTCTTTCGCGTTGTGCTAGCGTGTGCAGCGTAGTGCAGCTTCCATATGCACGACGGTTGCTCATGGTCATCGACGTTGGTAGTCGTGATGGAGGAGACGTGCCACCAGGCGTCAGCGTGGGTGCATCAACGCCTAAGGGCGCTTTAGCCACAAAACACCAATAGACATTATATATCAATGTGCAATAAACATTACACTACTTCTGTGAAGACACGTTTCACTTTCGTGTTCTATACCGATTCCTATATAAGAGGGATCAACCACATTTTTTTGCTAGTAACAATCATCTGAAGCGAATGTGAGCATAACGAAAGCATAAAGAAAGCATAACGGAAATTAACGATGCGTTATATGAAATGTAGAAGCATAAGGTAAATGGGAGATGAAAGCTGAAGAAAACACACTGTGCCAGCCGTGGGGGCCAAACTCATCACCTCTGCATGACGTGTCCGGTGTTTTAGAAACTGCGCTATGGCATCTAGGCGGAAATGTGCAAGGGCTTGTCGGCGTGCGCTTGCTGGCGTCAAGGCGGAAACCTGGGCTTTCTACCATGCATATACTGCTATCTTGCGGGAAACGCTTACTTCGGTCAAACCGTGAGGTGTCTTCACAGCAATTGAGGCGGAGGCACCGGGGGGACATCTGGCAGAACATTGTCGCCAGTGCCTTTCTACTCCAACCTTCAAGGCGTGTTCGGCGCAACGGGAAAGATCAGGGGCCAAATTCACAGAGGTTTTGGTTCGTAAGTGCTCTTTCCCATTAGCCAGCCATCTTCGCGAATATGCCCAACATCACAATCGGCTGGTGTCTGCACTTAGGAGCAATTCCAGCGCAAGAATATTTTTGTAAATACGGGCCCAGGTGATTAGGTAAATTTTTGAAGCGCTATGCGCAACAACCAAGGATAATGTATGAGTGCTTCGTCAGCAGCATTACCACAAAAACATTTGCAGTATACCTGAATAATTGCTTCGCACGCGTGCAGAAATGGTAATCGTGTTGGTAGGGATTTCTCTAAAACAGAGATATCACGTCTATTTAAGTACTGGTCGCTGTGAGCGTTTGTCGCCCTAGCTTGTGCAATTTGTTTGCGCTTGCGTGCATATTCGTGTAATAAAACTGAGTTGATGTCCAGTGCTCGTACTTTCTGTTTAGTGTCGTTTCTTGCGCGTTTTCCTGAATTATGTGCTGACCATATGAACACAATTAAGCAGAGTTAAAGCGCTGGTTGTCCCCTCGTCCCACATAGGTACAATTTGTTTGAATCGGCCTATGTTTGTCGGCATTTTGTTCCGCAATAGAGGCATTCTGCCTGTTAACGCGAAATTGAATGCTTATTACGTATTCTTTCAATCGCATATGAACTATTGCCGCCTAGTTTAACCAACCACAACGTATAGTAACATTCAAAAAATTTAAATTCTCCAAAATAAAATGCTTAGAGCCATGGCGAACGTTCCACAGAATACCCTAATCCCTACCATACGCCTACTGCATAATATTGTGCCTGCACATAATATATTCGCATACAGGTTTGAATGTTTGTATGGAAAAACTATGAATCGAAATGAGCCATTTTTGCAGGATATTGTCAAACCTTTGCCGCGTTATACATCATAGGATATGTGCACACAAAACAATTTTTGTCGTACCTCGGTGTACTACAAACTATGGATTCCAAATGTTAAAATACATACTTCCAGACTGCTTGAACATGGAGTTCCATCAGCGCATACATTCTGTACCATTTCTTACCATTAAAAAGTTTTATGTAGATTAGAACCCACTTCCTATTTTTGTAGCTTTCTTCTTGTTGTTTTGAGATGGTATTATGTCTGTTATGCCAAAAATATTCATATATTATGCTACTTGCTTCTGTTTTTGTTGTAGTTACTGATTACATCGTATTATTATGACCTCTGCCGAGTTGTAAGGTTGGCGAGGGCTGTCAAGCGGTCGTGAAGACTGCTTTTTTCTCGTCAACCCAAGTTGTTGTACATGCCCTGTACAAGAAACTGAAATAAAGCATTCATTCATTCATTCATTCATTCATTCATTCATTCATTCATTCATTCATTCATTCATTCATTCATTCATTCATTCATTCATTCATTCATTCATTCATTCATTCGTTCGTTCATTCGTTGAGCTACCGGAATTCAAGGTTGGAAACACATGAGCAATTTCATAGCTGTCCTTGAGGTGCCGAGTGTGCCAAGGCTTACTGTAAATGTCTAGGGGCTCCTCCTAGGTGTCTTAAATGATTTTATGAGAGCTTCTCGTGACGATGAAGTGTTTACGAAACGCAAACAGGGTTGAGTTCACTCATGCTGAACTACTTATCGATCCGGAGTGTTTGTCGTTGTGATTGCATTAACAGCCACGAAGGACTAATCCATGACAGTGATGTGACTCAAAATGAGTGCAGGAAACAAGGCAGAACAAGAAGAAGCAGGAGACTGGGGGGCTCTCAGACTAACACCGTGCCCCCCCCCTCATCTCGACCCCCCTGTAACTAGCGCTGTTTCTTCTTGCTTTGCCTATTGTGTTCTTCACTCATTCTGAGTTGCGCTAATCTGAAGGATACGTCGTGGAATACCCAATCGCCTAAACCGCCAACGTTGTGCGCTACTAAGGATATAATCCGTGCTCCGTCGGCCGTGGTGCTCTTCAGCAGAATTATTCAGCGTCGTCTGCTTCCATTGCTTCACACTGTAAGGCCACTTACAAAATCGGCTGAGGCTGAGCAGGCTTGCACTTGAGGCTGAGAACAATACCCTAGATGCATGTCTGGCGCTTGAGTGGATCGAGGTACGATACGAACAAAAGAGTCTCAACTGAATTTGATATGCAGTAGACTACCGTTAAGAAGAACCTGGTTAAGCCAAATATTTCGGATCTGAGGAGCAATGTGAGGACGTTTGTTGTTTACCTATAGACTCAATGCAAAGAAAAAAAAAAAAAAACTCTCAGCCCTTGCACTGTGGGGTGGAGTGGAAGACCAGCGAAGCTGTACTATGGTGGGAATTATGTATTTCCAATTATGACTTTTAAGATGCGATGGTGTAATTGGTTATTTGAACTATTAAAGAATGAGAAATATATATGATCCGGTGGTTTTCATTTATTTAGTCACCACAGGGACCATGGCCTTATGGTCGCTACGGTACACCGCCATAGGGTGTACGGAAAAGGTTGGCACGTTCTTCATAAACACGTCACCAACGCCGCGTGCGTTCGGTGCGAACGCGGACAAAACGCTGCCGCCGTCGACAACAGTTGTGCGCGTTGTTTGTGTGACCGCACACAACCGCTGTCAAAACGCAGGCTACGTGACGAACGACTAAACGCCGTTGTCGACACTTTTAGGGGAGATGCGAGCGAGAGCCCAGAGAGAGCCGGCGGCAGAGGCCAGCAGGGCTGCGCGCATGCGCCGCAGTGGGAGAGCGGGCACGCACACTCAGTCTAGAGTGCCTCGATGCCCTACTCGACCACCACACCCCTTAAACTGGGAAGTCGCGTTTGCTCTCCGCCGTGCGTTCGCTCCCCGTGAAAGCGCACGTCCCTCGCCCTCGCGCGCTTTCACTCGCACATAAGTCGCGTTTGCTCTCCGCCGTGCGTTCGCTCCCCGTAAAAGCGCGCGTCCTTCGTCGTCGCTCGCTTTTACTCGCACATACCGCATACGGCCAATGATAGTTTTGTTCTATTGCCGGACGCGACGATCGAAAGCTGAGCCCTTCACATTGCGCACACGTCATATCGTATGGGGAGCTATCACGATTTTCGTGACGTCGTGTGATAGACAGGCGAAGTGGGGGTGGCTGGAAACTTTCTTGGCAAATCGTGGAGGGCTGCTTGCAAAATTGGAATAGAAAAGTTTGGAATAGCTTTACGTTCTAGAGCCCCAGTACACTTTTTATGTCGTTGCATCGAACACAGCTCAGTGAACTGTCAACAGCAATCAGTACGCCACCACCTTTCTGTTTAGATCCACTGAGGTCGCGGTCACTGTGGAAGACGTAGTGTACTGGAAAAACGCCTGAAGAGGAAATTTCACTGCATAGCGAAGTTTCGGAAATAACAAAAATGTGAAAAGAAGACCAAGTGACTACGGAGAAAAATTCGCGTGCTTCGGTGCGAAGTTCACAAGCGTTTTGGCAATAATAATAATAACATTGTGGTGGCGTGGAGCAGAGGTAGAATACCCGGCTTCAAATATGAAGGTCGTAAATTCGAATCCTGCTCCAGTGCACCACATCTTTTAGGCATGGAGTGGTGCCTGACACCGGCAAGAAAAAATATATACATTGCCGAGAGCTAGTGGGGCTATACTAGTTCAGGTGCAACCAAACTAGGAAGGCTCACTAAGCTTCATCAAAGTCACTCCATCCCCAGAACAGGAATTGGCCTCCCTGGTGCAGTATTCGGCCACTACCTCCCTCATGACTCCGACAATTAACCGATGGCCCTCAGTCCCCAGTGGCTGCGGAGCACCTGACCAAGGCGGCGGTCAGACCTGCTACGCGGCAGAGGGTGCTAAGAATCTCTGGGTCCGGACTGGCCGCCAATGGAAACTGAACCTGGCAACGTACAACACGCGCACCCTCTAGAGTGAGGCTAGCTTAGCAGGACTAATTGAAGAATTATCAGGAATTGCCTGGGATATTATTGGCTTTAGTGAGGTTAGAAGAACTGGTGAGGCTTACACAGTGCTGACTAACGGCCACGTCCTCTGCTACACAGTTCTTCCAGATAAGAAAGAATCCGGGGTAGGATTTCTAGTCCATAACTACATAGCGGGCAACATTGATGAATTCTACAGCATTAATGCGAGGGTAGCAGTTGTCGTAATAAAGCTGAATCGGAGGTACAAAATGAAGATAGTACAAGCCTACGCCCTAACCTCTAGTCACGATCATGAAGAAATAGAACAGTTTTATGAAGATGTTAAATTAGCAATGAGAAAGGTGCAAACTCAGTATACTGTAGTCATGGGCGACTTCAATGCAAAAGTGTGGAAAAAGCAGGTTGGTGAGCAAGCAATTGGCAACTACGGCATGGATTCTAGGAATGCAAGAGGAGAGATGTTAGTAGAATTCTAGGAAAGGAATAGGCTCCGAATAATGAATACCTTCTTGACGAAGCGCAGCAACAGGAAGTGGACCTGGAAAAGCCCTAATGGAGAAACAAGGAATGAAATAGATTTCATACTCTCTGCCGATCCAAGCATAGTGCAGGATGTAGAAGTGTTAGCTAAGGTAAAGTACAGTGACCATAGGTTAGTGAGGTCTAGGATTTCTATCAATTTAAAGAGAGAAAGAGTGAAATTAGACAAGAGGAAACCGGCCAACCTAGAGGCAGTAATGGTAAAAGCAGACCAATTCAGGCTGGTGCTCGCAAACAAATATGCAGCTTAAGAAAAGGAACATAAAGACAACATAGAGGTAATGAATCAAACCGTAACTAGGTTGATCTCAGAAGCAGCAATAGAAGTGGGAGGTAAGGCACCAAGACAAACAGTAGGTAAGCTCTCCCAAGAAACAAAGACGTAATAAAGAAACGACAAAACATGAAAATGTCCAACTCAAGAGATCAGATAGAATTCGCTGAACTGTCAAAACTGATCAACAAGAAGAAAGTAAGGGATATTCGAAATTATAACATGGGAAAGATTGAGGAAGCCGTAAAATACGCACGCAGCATTAAATCAGTAAGAAGAAAGCTTGGCATAGGACAATGCAAGATATATGCACTGAAAGATAAGCATGGTAATATCAGCAGCAATTTCGATGACATAGTAAAAGCCGTGGAAGAATTCTATATTGACCTGTACAGTGCCCAAAACAGCCAAGCTACTTTCATTCGAAATAGTGACGAACCGGATACAGAGGCTCCTTCTATAACTAGCGATGAAATTAGAAGGGCCTTGAAAGACATGACCAGGGGAAAAACTGCTGGAGAAGATAGAATAACAGTAGATTTAATCAAAGATGGAGGAGATATCATGCTTGAAAAGCTTGCGGCCCTTTATGCGCAATGCCTCACAACTTGAAGTGTAAGAGATCTGGAAGAACGCCATCATCATCATAATCATCATCATCATCATCAGCCTATTTTATGTCCACTGCAGGACGAAGGCCTCTCCCTGCGATCTCCAATTACCCCTGTCATGCGCCAGCGTATTCCAACTTGCGCCTGCAAATTTCCTAACTTAATCATCCAACGCCAACATTATACTAATCCATAAGAAGGAAGACGTTAAAGAATTGAAGAATTATAGACCCATTAGCTTGCTTTCAGTATTGTACAAAAAATGCACCAAGATAATTTCCAATAGAATCAGGGCAACACTTGACTTGAGCCAACCAAGAGAACAGGCTGGCTTAAGGAAAGGATATTCTACGATGGATCATATCCATGCCATCAATCAGGTAATCGGGAAATCTGTGGAGTAAAATCAACCTTTCTATATGGCTTTCATAGATTATGAAAAGGCATTTGATTCAGTAGAGATACCAGCAGTTATAGAGGTATTACGTAACCAAGGAGTACGGGATGCATACGTCAATATATTGGCAAATATCTACAAGGATTACACAGCAATCTTGGTTCTCCACAATAAAAGTAGAAAGTTACCTATGAAGAAAGGGGTCAGGCAAGGAGACACAATCTCTTCAATGCTATTCACTGCATGCTTAGAAGTATTCAAGCTCTTAGACTGGGAAGGCTTAGGAGTGAGGATCAATGGCGAATATCTCAGCAAGCTTCGGTTTGCAGATGACATTGTCCTATTCAGTAACAATGGGGACGAACTACAACAAAGGATTGAGGACCTTAACCAAGAAAGTGTAAGAGTGGGGTTGAAGATGAATATGCAGAAGACAAAAGCATGGCAAGGGAACAAGAATTCAGGATCGCCAGTCAGCCTCTAGAGTCTGTAAAGGAGTACGTTTATCTAGGTCAATCACTCACATGTAGGGGACCCTGATCATGAGAAAGAAATTTACAGAAGAATAAAATTGGCTTGGACTGCATACGGCAGGCATTGCAAATCCTGACTGGGAGCTCACCTCTGTCGTTGAAAAGAAAAGTGTACAATCATTGCATTCTACCGGTGCTAACATATGGGGCAGAAACTTGGAGGTTAACAAAGAATCTCGAGAACAATTTAAGGACCACACAAGTTAGAAGGGCCTTGAAAGACATGACCAGGGGAAAAGCGCCTGGAGAAGATGGAATAACAGTAGATTGATAAATTACTAGTGATTTAACAATGCACTGACGATGCGCACTTACGGTATTTAAAAGTGTACAGAGAACTCCTATGAATTTAATGAGGCTTAGGCTACGTCGAGTCCATAAGCTCGAGGAACACACACACACACACACACACACACACACACACACACACACACACACACACACACACACACACACACACACACACACACACACACACACACACACACACACACACACACACACACACACACACACACACACACACACACACACACACACACACACACACACACACACACACACACACACACACACTTTCATACATAAACACAGTGCCGCGTATCAGTAGAGACACGTTGGTAAAAAAAGTTCACCGACCATTACGATACTCACATATGTGAAATTTCAGCGCAGCTCTCTGCGTGTTTTCATTTCGCGAATTTACAAATTCTAGCTGGGAGTTCGCAAGGTGGATCCACTTGGAAGGAATTCTCAGGATGGCACCAGTTTCAAGACCACTTTCTTAACAAAACGTCGTTTTATGCATTGAAGCAAAAAGGTAACTGGAACGACAATGCATTTCTCCGCAAAGTTCGGGAATTATTATCTCGAAACTGGTGTCATCCTGAGAATTCATTCCAAGTAAATCCGCTTCGCGAACTCCACGGCTAGAAATTCTAAATTGCAATATGGGCCATAAAGTAATTAGTTAAAAACCTAATTTGTGAATTCTTGCTATTTACTCGATTATGCATTTCGCTTTTTTGTGCAAGTAATGTCCGCCTCTTCGAGTGGACCAGCTGATGAACTAGAATTGTGCTATCTGACACCAGGCAACTTTTAAAAATACACCCGGTATATAGTATTACCTTATAATATTTGATCAGTAACATTATTTTTTATTTGCCTTTTCATTAAATAATATATTTTAGCTATGTCTTCAGTACCAGAGAAAGACTACAGGTGGCACCCCTGCTGTGTTAGTGAAGATTAAAGCGCGGTTATTGTGAATTATTTCAATGTAATGTTGATTTTATCTTAACACCGAAATAACAGAAGTGTGTTGGTACTAAGGACATATGCATATGATACTTAGGTCAACATTTGGGTGAAACCATTGCTCTGAATTCATGCAAAACTTTTATGGCTCACCGGTGTAATACCTGCCGTTATAGAACGAGGGCTATTAATACAGATGGCTGTATTCAAAATTCCATTGTGACGCGACGTTGCGGCGAATATATTCGCTTACTTGCGCTTCATTTGTGCTCTTGTATGCTCTGTGTATGCGATGCGATGTGAGCTGGCGCAGTAGACGACTTAGCGCAACAAGCCTCGAATGACAAACGTTGATTTTTTTCTATCGAGATGTTTGCTCCGCGAATAGCGGTGGCGCTGCCGTGACTCCACGACTCTGGAGTAATGGTGTCACGTTCGCAAACGTTCGCAAATGCCATTCTATGATATCTTGTCGGTTATAAAGCCGGTTGGCCGGTTGGCTTTGGGAGCGCAAGGTAAAACCACAAATCAGGCAGTGCAAGGTGACAAGGGCTGGCCCTATCTTGAAGTCAGAGAAACACCGAGAAATTGGTTTTGAAGAAAGACTGAGGAACGTGGATGAAAATAAATGGGCGGCTAAAGTGCACAATCATCAGCACCTGAAAAGCGTGGACACAGAATGGAGGAAGAGGTCAAGAAAGTTGACAAACAAGTACAGAATAATTCAAACTGTACGTAGACAACCAGGAATCATCAGAAAGTGAGAGAAATAGAGACAGTGAATTGGATGCAAAGAATGGAAACAAAAAGGACCATATATATTTACACGAATGAGAAGACAGAAATTAGAAGGGAAAATCTGTAGGATAACAAAAATGGCAGTGCCTTGCTATTTGAGGCTCGAGCCGGTTGCCTAATATTCGGAACTAGATGAGGCATTTGTACGCTGCAGCAAAGATCCGGAGACCACTTGACACATTCTAATGGAATGTGAAGGGATTCACCCGGTGATAACAGTAGGCAACATACACCTTCCAGAAGCGCTTGGGTTTAAAGTGGACGGAAGCATCAACCGGTCAGCAGTCGAGATAAGCAAGAGACGTTTAAAATATTGGTGAAAAAAAAAGCCGGGAAGAGATTGATACGACCTGATTTGATCTCTCACAGTCATAGGTAGCGGTACGAGGTGGAGATTAAAAAAAAGAATAATGAAATGTAGACAAAAATGGTAGATAAAAACATGTACAGCATACCAGAATAAATCAAGCAGGCTAGGTGACTATTTGTCACTGCCCCGTTTCAAAGGGGATTGATTCCATTAAATCATTAGCATCATAATCGAGCCGCCATTGCAGGACCCATGGGCTTCTATGGGAGATTCACTATCATGCGTACATATACCTTGCCACAGAAGCGCAGGCCACGTGTAGAGGCGCCGTCGCCACACTCTCTCCCCCTACCTGTCTCCATTGCTGCAGCGCTGTCGCCACACTCTCTCCCCCTACCTGTCTCCATTGCTGCAGCGCTGTCGCCACACTCTCTCCCCTACCTGTCTCCATTGCTGCAGCGCTGTCGCCACTCTCTCCCCCTACCTGTCTCCATTGCTGCAGCGCTGTCGCCACACTCTCTCCCCCTACCTGTCTCCATTGCTGCAGCGCTGTCGCCACACTCTCTCCCCCTACTTGTCTCCATTGCTGCAGCGCTGTCACCACACTCTCTCCCCCTACCTGTCTCCATTGCTGCAGCGCTGTCGCCACACTCTCTCCCCCTACCTGTCTCCATTGCTGCAGCGCTGTCGCCACACTCTCTCCCCCTACCTGTCTCCATTGCTGCAGCGCTGTCTCCACACTCTCTCCCCCTACCTGTCTCCATTGCTGCAGCGCTGTCTCCACACTCTCTCCCTCTACCTGTCTCCATTGCTGCAGCGCTGTCGCCACACTCTCTCCCCCTACCTGTCTCCATTGCTGCAGCGCTGTCGCCACACTCTCTCCCCCTACCTGTCTCCATTGCTGCAGCGCTGTCGCCACACTCTCTCCCTCTACCTGTCTCCATTGCTGCAGCGCTGTCGCCACACTCTCTCCCCCTACCTGTCTCCATTGCTGCAGCGCTGTCGCCACACTCTCTCCCCCTACCTGTCTCTATTGCTGCAGCGCTGTCTCCACACTCTCTCCCTCTACCTGCCTTCATTGCTGCAGCGCTGTCGCCACACTCTCTCCCCCTACCTGTCTCCATTGCTGCAGCGCTGTCGCCACACTCTCTCCCCTACCTGTCTCCATTGCTGCAGCAGCTGTCTCCACACTCTCTCCCTCTACCTGTCTCCATTGCTGCAGCGCTGTCGCCACACTCTCTCCCTCTACCTGTCTCCATTGCTGCAGCGCTGTCGCCACACTCTCTCCCCCTACCTGTCTCCATTGCTGCAGCGCTGTCTCCACACTCTCTCCCCCTACCTGTCTCCATTGCTGCAGCGCTGTCTCCACACTCTCTCCCTCTACCTGTCTCCATTGCTGCAGCGCTGTCGCCACACTCTCTCCCTCTACCTGTCTCCATTGCTGCAGCGCTGTCTCCACACTCTCTCCCTCTACCTGTCTCCATTGCTGCAGCGCTGTCGCCACACTCTCTCCCCTAGCTGTCTCCATTGCTGCAGCGCTGTCGCCACACTCTCTCCCCCTACCTGTCTCCATTGCTGCAGCGCTGTCGCCACACTCTCTCCCCCTACCTGTCTCCATTGCTGCAGCGCTGTCGCCACACTCTCTCCCTCTACCTGTCTCCATTGCTGCAGCGCTGTCGCCACACTCTCTCCCCCTACCTGTCTCCATTGCTGCAGCGCTGTCTCCACACTCTCTCCCCTACCTGTCTCCATTGCTGCAGCGCTGTCGCGACACTCTCTCCCTCTACCTGTCTCCATTGCTGCAGCGCTGTCGCCACACTCTCTCCCCCTACCTGTCTTCATTGCTGCAGCGCTGTCTCCACACTCTCTCCCCCTACCTGTCTCGATTGCTTCAGCACTGTCGCCACACTCTCTCCCCCTACCTGTCTCCATTGCTGCAGCGCTGCTCCACACTCTCTCCCCTACCTCTCCATTGCTGCAGCGCTGTCTCCACACTCTCTCCCTCTACCTGTCTCCATTGCTGCAGCGCTGTCGCCACACTCTCCCTCTACCTGTCTCCATTGCTGCAGCGCTGTCGCCACACTCTCTCCCCTACCTGTCTCCATTGCTGCAGCGCTGTCTCCACACTCTCCCCCTCCTGTCTCCATTGCTGCAGCGCTGTCTCCACACTCTCCTCCCTACCTGCCTTCATTGCTGCAGCGCTGTCGCCACACTCTCTCCCCCTATGTCTCCATTGCTGCAGCGCTGTCGCCACATCTCTCCCCCTACCTGTCTCCTTGCTGCAGCGCTGTCTCCACACTCTCTCCTTACCTGTCTCCATTGCTGCAGCGCTGTCGCCACACTCTCTCCCTCTACCTGTCTCCATTGCTGCAGCGCTGTCGCCACACTCTTCCCCTACCTGTCTCCATTGCTGCAGCGCTGTCGCCACACTCTCTCCCTCTACCTGTCTCCATTGCTGCAGCGCTGTCGCCACACTCTCTCCCCCTACCTGTTCCATTGCTGCAGCGCTGTCTCCACACTCTCTCCCCTACCTGTCTCCATTGCTGCAGCGCTGTCGCCACACTCTCCTCTACCTGTCTCCATTGCTGCAGCGCTGTCGCCACACTCTCTCCCCCTACCTGTCTCATTGCTGCAGCGCTGTCCACATCTCTCCCCCTACCTGTCTCGATTGCTTCAGCACTGTCGCCACACTCTCTCCCCCTACCTGTCTCCATTGCTGCAGCGCTGTTCCACACTCTCTCCCCTACCTGTCTCGATTGCTTCAGCGCTGTCGCCACACTCTCTCCCTACCTGTCTCCATTGCTGCAGCGCTGTCGCCACGCTCTCTCCCCTACCTGTCTCCATTGCTGCAGCGCTGTCGCCACACTCTCTCCCCCTACCTGTCTCCATTGCTGCAGCGCTGTCGCCACACTCTCTGCCCCTACCTGTCTCGATTGCTTCAGCGCTGTCGCCACACTCTCTCCCCCTACCTGTCTCCATTGCTGCAGCGCTGTCTCCACACTCTCTCCCCTACCTGTCTCGATTGCTTCAGCGCTGTCGCCACACTCTCTCCCCTACCTGTCTCCATTGCTGCAGCGCTGTCTCCACACTCTCTCCCCTACCTGTCTCGATTGCTTCAGCGCTGTCGCCACACTCTCTCCCCTACCTGTCTCCATTGCTGCAGCGCTGTCGCCACACTCTCTCCCCCTACCTGTCTCCATTGCTGCAGCGCTGTCGCCACACTCTCTCCCCCTACCTGTCTCCATTGCTGCAGCGCTGTCGCCACACTCTCTGCCCCTACCTGTCTCGATTGCTTCAGCGCTGTCGCCACACTCTCTCCCCTACCTGTCTCCATTGCTTCAGCGCTGTCGCCACACTCTCTCCCCTACCTGTCTCCATTGCTGCAGCGCTGTCTCCACACTCTCTCCCCTACCTGTCTCGATTGCTTCAGCGCTGTCGCCACACTCTCTCCCCTACCTGTCTCCATTGCTGCAGCGCTGTCGCCACACTCTCTCCCCCTACCTGTCTCCATTGCTGCAGCGCTGTCGCCACACTCTCTCCCCCCTACCTGTCTCCATTGCTGCAGCGCTGTCGCCACACTCTCTCCCCCTACCTGTCTCCATTGCTGCAGCGCTGTCGCCACACTCTCTGCCCCTACTGTCTCGATTGCTTCAGCGCTGTCGCCACACTCTCTCCCTACCTGTCTCCATTGCTTCAGCGCTGTCGCCACACTCTCTCCCCCTACCTGTCTCCATTGCTTCAGCGCTGTCGCCACACTCTCTCCCCCTACCTGTCTCCATTGCTTCAGCGCTGTCGCCACACTCTCTCCCCCTACCTGTCTCCATTGCTGCAGCGCTGTCTCCACACTCTCTCCCCTACCTGTCTCGATTGCTTCAGCGCTGTCGCCACACTCTCTCCCCCTACCTGTCTCCATTGCTGCAGCGCTGTCTCCACACTCTCTCCCCTACCTGTCTCGATTGCTTCAGCGCTGTCGCCACACTCTCTCCCCTACCTGTCTCCATTGCTGCAGCGCTGTCGCCACACTCTCTCCCCCTACCTGTCTCCATTGCTGCAGCGCTGTCGCCACACTCTCTCCCCCTACCTGTCTCCATTGCTGCAGCGCTGTCGCCACACTCTCTCCCCCTACCTGTCTCCATTGCTGCAGCGCTGTCGCCACACTCTCTCCCCCTACCTGTCTCCATTGCTGCAGCGCTGTCGCCACACTCTCTCCCCCTACCTGTCTCCATTGCTGCAGCGCTGTCGCCACACTCTCTCCCCCTACCTGTCTCCATTGCTGCAGCGCTGTCGCCACACTCTCTCCCCCTACCTGTCTCCATTGCTGCAGCGCTGTCCCCACACTCTCTCCCCCTACCTGTCTCCATTGCTGCAGCGCTGTCTCCACACTCTCTCCCCCTACCTCTCTCCATTGCTGCAGCGCTGTCGCCACACTCTCTCCCCCTACATATCTCCATTGCTGCAGCGCTGTCGCCACTCTTTCCCCCTCTCCCCCTACCTGTCTTCATTCCTGTCCACGCGCCGTAATACGGACGTCAGTCGCCCAGAGTACCCCCCCCCCCCCCCCCCTGGGAACGCATGCGAGGGATGCATACAGGGGCTGTAGGTAAACAGCATAGCTGTAAAACGTACGGACACGGTCTGTGAATATTTTGGGTGGACCACCTTGCATGAAGATGACATCGTGTACAGTCCGCTACGTCAGTTGTCCGCTACATCAGTTGCGCAGCTGGTCGGAAGAGCGCGGTTATGGCGTAGCGGGTCACGTAGTCCGCAGCGAAAGCAACCTACTTGTTTCCCGGTGTAGATTCCGAAAAAGGGCCGTGAAGGTCTAAGCCGACAGGATGGATGAACTCGGTCTAGCGGCTGTAGGTAACCAGCGGAGAGCAGAGATGGCTTCTTGCGACGTGGACATAGTTCACAAGCGGCGACTTAGTGGTACGGAACAACCAAGACCCTGCCAGAAAAAAACGGCAGCGTACTCGGTCTCATATCTTAGCGCAGCTTTTTCAGAATGGTTGAGTGGATGTGTTTAGAAATGACAAGGAGGACATTAAGGCCTTCAGGATGAAGATTACGATGGTACAGAGTACTGTCGCGGAGAACGCAGAGGCGTAGGGTAGCATCGGCCGGAGAGTATTCAAAATTATCGATGAGTGTTTTGACGGAGGCGTCACGACGTTGCTCGTCGGTGATTTGGAGAAAACGCAAGCAGCACTGTCTGTATCAGGGGGTACGGGCAGAGGCTTTTCTTTTTATTCATTTATGCCTGACAATAACAAATGTCTGTATCAGGGGGTAGTGTTGTCAACAGGGCAACGTGACAAACGTCTTGGTGCAGGTGGCCAGACTTGTAAACCACGGAATGCAAAAACGGTAGGAGCCTCAAAGCCCAACCACCAAGCCGGCCCTACGGGCCCTTAAGGATGGAAGCCAGCAGAGAGCCTGATGCTCGGTCACTACGGAAAAAAGTCGAACGTAGAGCCAGGGTCGGAACTTTTCAACCGCCCAGACAACAGCAAGGCATTCTCTTTCCGTAATTGAATAGTTGCACTCCGATGGGGCTAGGACGCGGCTGGCATAAGCAAAAACGCTATCCTGGCTGGTGATGGATCGGTATGCGTCGCGGAGAAGCATGGCGAATGGGCGGCCTCAAACTTGAGGCGAGCGATGCCGGTTGCGTTGTCACAGGTGGTTGGCTGGAGGGATTAATCCTCATAAGTCGACGTCACAGCGGTATTGGGCAGCCGCTCGATGTGGTGCATATGATACGGCTCTTAGCTTGTACAAAGCGACGGCATTCTTTTATGGCGTCGATAGCTGACGCGGCGCCGAAAACAAACAAGTTACAAGCGTCGTCTGCGATTCCTTTCAGTAGGCTAGCTACTTTGTTTCAGACATCTTGTCGTGATCTTTGTGGCAGAGCCAAGACGTCTTGGATGTATGAAACGTTCGGCTCTGTAGATATCTGAACACGGGTCGCAAGAACCTTTTTTGTGGAAACCGTTCGCCCAAAGGGGTCGCCGAACAGGTCGCATAGGTTTTCTTTGAATACGTCCTTGATTGTTAACTCATCTTCATGTTAACTCGTCCTTGATTGTTAACTCATCTTCATGAATGCGGTGGGGTGCCACTCATCTTCAAGTGGCACCCCACCGCATGCGTGGGGTGCCACTAAGGTAAAAGCTGACGTTGGCTAGCATAATCGTTGGGTCACATCTGTTAATGCGAGAGCATTACTTGGCTCACTGTGCGAGCCCGCCGTCACCAGAAAGCCGTGGCAGAAAAACGGCACACAAATTACGTCAACTTCATCTTAACAAAAAAGTGGCCATGGCGAGGATTTGATTCTCTGCCCCCCACCGCCACTGCTACCCCTCTGTAGCCGAGCGCGCTAACCACTTCGCCACCGTTGCATTGCGCCACCGTTGGATAGCGCCACCGTTACAACAGGCGACAGTGATGAATATTGCCACCTGGTGTTTTGAGCCAGCAAACGATCAGCATTGCGTGCCCAGCAAGAACGGCGAAGAAGACGACGAAGTCGAAGATCCCGCGCCAGCTGGAGAACCGTCTTTTCGTGTCTGGCATTCTTCGGGTCTGGCTGCTAGCACTGTTGATTGATCTTGCCTTAGCGCGTGACAAACTGGTGGAGGTGCTGGGTAATCTAATCTATGCACCAAACCCCTCCGAGCAGCAGGAGCTCCAGTCCTGTACCGGTGGTTACGCCTGTACACCGCGCCAGCAGAAGGATCCGTGGACAAGCCCCTGAGTTTGGACTCCTCCCAGAGACAATGGCAGCTCCGACCACCCCAACCGGTATGGAAGGCACTACGCCGATTCATTGCACGCTACTTAGTCCGCGAACGCCGAATCCTTTCCACGGTGCCATGCATGAGGATGTTGAAGATTGGCTGGTGCACTATGAACGTGTTGCCTCGTACAACAAGTGGAACGATGCAGACAAACTGAAAAACGTATATTTCAGCCTTAACGATGGCGCACGTGTTTGGTATGAGAACCGTGCAGATGCCCTAACTTCTTGGGAAGAATTCAAACGCCGTCTTTTTGAGACGTATGCGAGCCCTGATCGCCGAGAACGAGCTGAGCGTGATCTCCAGTCCCGTATACAAATGCCGAATGAAGGTGTCGCAATGTACGTCGAGGACATGACACGTCTCTTTCGACGAGCCGACCCCAGCATGTCGGAAGAAAAGAAGGTGCGGTACCTGATGCGCGGAGTGAAAGAGCAGCTGTTCGGCGGTCTCGTGCGCAGTCCTCCAAAGACTGTGTCAGAATTTCTTTCCGAGGCCGTCACCATGGAACAGACTCTTCGGCAGCGGGCACCATCATACGAACGCCAAGTGAACGCTGCCTCACCTACGGACTTCTTCGGAGCTCTCGGGGGCCACGTCGATTTCTTTCGAGAGCTCATCCGGTCCGTTATCCGCGAAGAACTGCAGAAACTGTCGGTACCCTCACAGCCGACGCTCAGCTCTTTGTCCAGCGTTGTCCGTGACGAAGTGCATCATGCGTTAAGAGAACCACCCTTCAGCACAGACGCTCAACCGCTAAGAACTGACAGCACCCGTATGTCATATTCGCAAGCTTTGCGGCAACCTGCCCCACCTTCCTTCCCGCTTCGGACCGCGTCTCCGGCCATACTACAGTCCGACCAAGCGACCTCTTATTACCACGACCACCGACAGGCCCCAAGGAAATCAGACGTGTGGCGGGCACCTGATCGCCGTCCGCTTTGCTTTCACTGTGGTGAAGCTGGGCATGTCTACCGACAGTGCTCTTATCGAGAGCTCGGATTACGCGGATTCTCGGCAAACTCGCCGCGACCTAGGTTCGGCCAGCGTCCTCCTGCGATTGAAGAATACGTTGCCCAGCAGCGCGGATCCTCATCAGCTCGACACCAGTCACGCTCCCCTTCGCCGCGGCGATTTTCTCCGACTCGCCGTACGTATTCGAGCGTGGTGCAGGGTCGGTCGCCCAGTCCGCGCCGGGAAAACTAACCACAGCGGCCTTCGGGGGCGAGGCCGCTCTGTCTGGACGTACTCAAGGACCCCTGCTGACCCGTACGCGACCCGACGATACATCGACGACGACAGTACCTGCTGATTACAGACGACGAATTTCCTTGGACATTCCTGTATTGCTCGACGGTCGTGACGTGACTGCTTTAGTGGACACTGGAGCAGATTATTCGATAATCAGCGAAAAACTGGCCACCCTTCTGAAGAAAGTGACGACGCCTTGGAATCAAACGCCAGTTCGTACAGCTGGCGGGCACATCGTCACACCACTCGGCATGTGCACGGCACGAATACAGATTCGCGGCTCTACGTTTGTTGCCAGCTTGAGCATTTTCCCTCAGTGTTCTCGTGACCTAATCATCGGCATGGACTTTCTCAGGGAGCACGGAGCTATCATCGACATTCGACAACGCCTCGTCACTTTCTCGACAAAGAGCGCCGCTGCGACGACCAACACCATCCACGCTCGAGCACCTCTTCGTGTCATCGACGACGCTGTCACGTTACCACCGCGTGCAAGTATCGTGGTTCAAGTGGCATGTGACAGACTCTTACACGGTGAAGCGGTCGCAGAAAGCAATCACTCTCTCCTGCTTTCTCAAGGTGTTTGCGTAGCAAGAAGCCTTATTGATCTCCATGATGGTCACTGTGACGTTCTTGTCACGAACTTCAGCTACGAACACCGCCACCTTTTCCCTGGTACTGTCATCGCCTACGCCGACCCGATCGCCGACGTCACTGAATGTTTTGCTTCCCAGGCAATCGTCACTACTAAAGCACCTCTAAGCAACGTCGACATTAGTGCAACGCTTTCTGAAGACAACAAACAACCCCTGCGTGACCTGTTGCTCGAATTCCACTCTTGCTTTGCACGGTCGTCGAAGATACGTCAAACGTCGATTACTAAACACCGTATCATCACCTATGACGACGCGCACCCCATACGGCAGCAGCCTTATCGTGTTTCCCCGACCGAACGACATGCCATTCAAACGCAGGTGAAGGAAATGCTTCAAGACGGCGTAATACAGCCTTCATGCAGTCCCTGGTCGTCGCCTGTCGTGCTTGTTAAAAAGAAAGATGGCACGCTTCGGTTTTGTGTGGACTACCGGAAGCTAAACAACGTCACAAAGAAAGACGTATACCCGTTGCCTCGTGTCGACGATTCTCTGGACAGGCTGAGGCGCGCGAAGTATTTCTCCTCTATCGATCTGAAAAGTGGCTACTGGCAAATTGAAGTAGATGAGCGGGACCGCGAGAAAACTGCCTTTGTGACTCCGGACGGCCTTTACGAATTTAGAGTACTTCCTTTCGGCCTCTGTTCCGCTCCAGCCACATTCCAGCGAATGATGGATACCGTTCTCGCTGACCTCAAATGGAAAAGCTGCCTCGTCTATCTCGATGATGTCGTTGTCTTTTCGGAAACTTTTGACGAGCACCTTCGACGCCTTCGGAACGTACTCGAAGTCATTCGATCGGCTGACCTTACCCTCAAGCCAGAGAAATGCCATTTCGGTTACGAGGAACTGAAGTTTCTCGGTCACGTCGTGAGCGCGGCAGGTGTTCGGCCCGATCCCGAGAAGACTGCTGCCGTAGCTGCTTTTCCAGCTCCAACCGACAAGAAAAGTGTCAGACGATTTTTGGGCTTGTGCGCATATTATCGACGCTTCATTGAAAATTTTTCGAAGATTGCAGAGCCGCTATTTCGCCTTACGCGTGACGACTCGCCATTCCTCTGGACTGATGAACACCAGACCGCCTTTGCCGAGCTACAACGTCGATTGTCTTCTCCTCCCGTGCTCGGTCATTTCGATGAGGACGCTGACACAGAAGTACGCACTGACGCCAGCAATATTGGTCTCGGAGCTATCCTGGTGCAAAGGCAAGACGGGACTGAACGAGTTATAGCTTACGCGAGCCGCACTCTGTCACGCGCCGAGTCCAATTATTCCACCACAGAGAAGGAGTGCCTCGCGGTCATTTGGGCTACTACAAAGTTTAGGCCGTATCTCTACGGGCGGCCATTTAAAGTTGTGACCGATCATCACGCTTTGTGCTGGTTGGCCAACCTCCGAGACCCTTCTGGACGATTGGCACGTTGGAGTCTGCGACTCCAGGAATTTAACATCACCATCGTATACAAGTCTGGCGGAAAACATGAAGATGCTGACACGCTCTCACGAGCACCTGTTGAATCCCAGAATCCTGACGAGGAAGATGACAGCGCCTTCCTGGGAGCCCTCAGCCGTCCGGATCTGCTCGCTAAACAGCGATCGGACGCTGAGTTAAGGCCCATCATCGATCACTTAGAAGGCGACATCGCGTCCATTCCTCGCCCTATTTCGCGACGGTTGTCGTCATTTTGCCTACGAGAGGGCATCTTATACAAAAGAAACACAGGTGCCGGCGACAAACCACATCTTCTAGTAGTGCCTCAAGACCTTCGCGACGACATCCTATTAGCCTGCCACGACGAGCCGCCATCTGGTCACTTGGGCTACTCAAGGACTCTGGACAGGGTACGACAACTGTACTACTGGCCTAGACTGACTGCTTGCGTCAAACGCTACGTGAAAGGATGTCGTGAATGCCAGCGCCGCAAGTCACCACCCTTCAAGCCTGCAGGCCTTCTACAACCCATCGACCCCCCGCGTACGCCGTTTGATCAAGTTGGAATGGACCTTCTTGGCCCATTTCCCTTGTCTTCCTCCGGCAATAAGTGGATCATTGTCGCAACCGATTACTTGACGCGTTACGCTGAGACGAAGGCACTACCACGCGGGACAGCATCTGAGGTTGCCCAGTTTTTTATGCATCACATTGTGCTTCGGCATGGCGCACCGTCATTCATCATCACTGACCGAGGGACGGCTTTTACGGCGAAGCTTCTGGACGACATCTTTAAGTTGAGTTACACGAGTCATCGAAAGGCCACTGCATACCACCCTCAGACTAACGGCTTGACAGAAAGACTAAACAGAACACTGGCAGATATGATCTCTATGTACGTGGATGTGCAGCACAAAACGTGGGACGAAATCCTGCCATACGTAACGTTTGCGTACAACACTGCCACGCAGGAAACTACACGATTCACGCCGTTTCGCCTCGTTTATGGTCGAGATGTTCAAACTATGCTCGACGCCATGATTCCGTATGACGACATCGATCAGCCCGACCAGTTAGCCCCTGACGTCGAGGAGTACATTCAGCGCGCCGAGGAAGCACGTCAACTGGCCCGTGTGCACATAAGACAGCAGCAGTGTACAGATGCAATAAGGTACAATCTCCACCATCGACAAGTTACCTATGAGCCCGGTGACCAAGTTTGGGTTTGGACCCCCATTAGACGGCGAGGCCTCAGCGAGAAACTCCTGAGCAAGTACTTCGGACCGTACAGAGTATTAAGGCGTGTCAGTGACGTGAACTATGAAGTGATTCCAGACGGAGACCTGTCATCACCCAAGCGCCGATTACCACGCCCAGAGATTGTACATGTCGTCCGCCTCAAGCCGTATTTCACACAGTGATGTTCATACAGTGTAGTGGTGAACAAACTTTTTTTTTTCTTTTTTTGCTGTAGTCGCGACGTCCTCCGAAGAACTGCGAAGCGATTGTTTTTTTGTTCCCGACCACAGAACGCATTTTTCGCCTCGTGTTCATGTCCGTATGTGGGCTAGCGCGTTTCCATTTTTTTTGTGTGTGTCTTACCTAATTTATGTACTTTCCGTGTACGTCTTGTGGTTGAGCATCGAGTCGATGCTTCATTGGGAGGGGGAATAATGCCACCTGGTGTTTTGAGCCAGCAAACGATCAGCATTGCGTGCCCAGCAAGAACGGCGAAGAAGACGACGAAGTCGAAGATCCCGCGCCAGCTGGAGAACCGTCTTTTCGTGTCTGGCATTCTTCGGGTCTGGCTGCTAGCACTGTTGATTGATCTTGCCTTAGCGCGTGACAATATCTTCAAGGCTGCGCACGTGGTGGGGCTCTGCCTGACGGGCGATTCACTAGATGGCGCATGATTGGAGTGATGTCACTGTCGGCGCTATGGAGTCTTCATCGTCCGGAGCCGCTTGCTCTGCCTTTCGCGTTGTTGGGGACTTGGGAGGTACACGTTTCCTCGCTGCAGCCGCTGCAGCTCGCCATGCTCGCTGCACAGCCGCTCGATTTGCCTTTCGTGTTGTCGGGGACTTGGGGGGGTGGGGGGGGGGGGGGACACGTTGTCTCGCTGCAGCTGCTCGCTTCACACGTTTCGCTGCGTTACGATGGTCTCATACTTTGTCGGCGACATAACTCAGCGACACACTCATCGAAAAGTAATGCTCCCGCACTTACACATCCTAAGAATTGCTCAGGTGCCCCTATAGTTTTTGTTAGTGCTGACGCGTTCATGAAGCTTGATGTATTCATGGACATCAGCTCCGTCCAGACTGGAGAACTCACCACGGTCGCGAGGGTAGGCAAGCGTGATGGTTGGAGCAGTCGCAGCCGTTGGTGATGGAATCTGTTCACCGAGGGCATGGTGGCAAGCTCGATGTAGCCATCGCTGCGCAGCTCCGTGGTGAGAACGAGCATTGCACACCTTCACCAAAAATGTTAAGTGTGGAGAAACACAGAGAAAGACATTATTAGCACTGTATTTACAAGAGCAAGGACGCCAGAGACCAAGGTTGAAACTCGCTCGCGCCAAAAGCTCAGACATCGTTTTCCTCTTGGCGGCTGCTCTCTTCAGCATCTGGTGCTCGAAGTGTAATAATATTGTTACGCGAACGAAGAATTAAGTACACAAGACTATTTACAAGTATATTTACAAAAGATAGCTGCAGCGCTGGCCAGATCAGCCGATAGCTCGAGAGCCCAGAGCAGTTCGTCTTCTTCGTCTAGGCGTCCGCGTGCCTCGTTCAAACAACCAAATACCACACGCGTGTAGCATAATCGCCCGGCGGCAGAAGCGACGTCCCGGAGCGTCTAAATGTCATCACTGGGAGGGTGATACTGCTTCAGTCGTGTAACGTGCACGATATTACTGGACTGGGAAGCAGATGGGGCGTCAGTCACGGCACGAAGCACTCGGTAGGGGCCTGTGTAACGAGACAGCAGTTTTTCTGACAGGCCGACCTGACGCGACGGAGACCATAGAAGCACCAAAGAACCAGGCGGGAAGTGCACGTCGCGGTGTCGCTGGTCGTACAAACGCCGTTGACTCTCTTGGGAGTGCAGAAGGCGGCCACGGGCAATTTCCCTTGCGTGGGCAGCGCGGGCGACGGCGTCAAGTGCATATTCACTGGTGGGTGCTGCGTGAACAGGGATGCTTGTGTCGAGGGGCAGTGCTGGTTCTCGGCCGAACAGAAGGAAAAATGGCGAATAACCGGCTGTGTCGTGGCGCGAGGAATTATACGCAAAGGTGACAAACGGTAGAGCGAGGTCCCAGTCAGTGTGGTCGGAAGACACATACTTCGCGAGCATGTCTGTGAGAGTGCGATTAAGACGCTCCGTGAGGCCATTCGTTTGCGGATGGTATGACGTGGATAGCTTGTGCCTCGTGGCACAGGACTGCAGGATGTCCGCGATAACTTTTGACAGGAATGTCCGGCCACGGTCTGTGAGAAGTTGTCGCGGAGCTCCGTGTGATAAAATCACGTCGCGTAGAAGAAAATCGGCTACATTTGTGGCGCAGCTTGTAGGGAGCACTCGGGTGATGGCGTAGCGCGTGGCGTAATCTGTGGCCACAGCGATCCATCTGTTCCCAGAGGTAGAAAGAGGAAAAGGACCAAGTAAATCTAAACCAACCCGAAAGAATGGTTCCGCGGGAATGTCAATTGGTTGAAGGTACCCAGCAGGGAGCGTCGACGGTGTCTTGCGTCGCTGGCATTTCGCACACGCAGCTACGTATCTTCGAACGGAGCGAGCAAGCCCTGGCCAAAAGAAGCGTCGGCGGATCCGGTCGTAGGTACGTGACACACCGAGGTGACCGGCAGTGGGCAGGTCGTGAAGTTCGTGGAGAACAGCCGAGCGAAGGTGTTTAGGGATCACAAGAAGTAATGCTGGGCCGTCGGGGTGAACGTTGTGGTGGTAGAGTGCGCCATCTTGAAGTGTGAATAAGCGAAGGGAGCTGTCGGCAAGTGACGATTCCAGGCGGTCAATGATGACACGCAAGGACGGGTCACGGCGCTGCTCGTCGGCGACATGGACCAGTGGAAAAACAGAGAGAACGCAGGAGTCGGTGTCAGTATCAGACGTAGAGGTCGGATCTTGGACTGGGTAGCGAGAGAGGCAATCTGCGTCCTGGTGTTGGCGTCCCGACTTGTACGTCACTGTGTAGGGATATTCTTGTAGTCGGAGAGCCCAACGACCGAGCCTACCAGTAGGATCCTTGAGCGACAAAAGCCAACACAGCGCATGATGGTCTGTGATTACTGAGAAGGGCTTGCCATTTAAATATGGGCGGAACTTTGAAACAGCCCAGACGAGAGCAAGACATTCGCGCTCGGTAATCGAATAGTTGCGCTCTGCAGTTGTCAGGAGCCGGCTAGCGTAGGCTATAACGCGGTCGTGTCCGTGTTGTCGTTGCGCTAAGACTGCGCCGATCCCATAACCACTGGCATCAGTTCGGACCTCTGTAGGTGCGGACGGGTCAAAGTGGGCCATGATCGGTGGATTGGTCAGAATCGTGATAAGGCGTGAAAATGCGGCAGCCTGAGGGGAACCCCACGTAAAAGGCACGTCTTTCTTCAGAAGTTCAGTGAGTGGTCGAGCGATTGCTGCGAAATCTTTCACAAACCGTCTGAAATAAGAGCAGAGCCCCACAAAACTCCGGACGTCTTTGACAGACTGAGGTACAGGAAAAGCTGTTACTGCTCGAACCTTCTCCGGGTCGGGTTGTACTCCGGAAGCATCGACGAGATGGCCGAGCACTGTAATCTGTCGGCGCCCGAAGTGGCACTTCGATGAGTTTAATTGGAGCCCAGCCTTGCGGAAGACGTCAAGGATAGCTGCGACGCGCTCAAGGTGCGTCTCAAACGTAGGAGAAAACACAAGGACGTCGTCGAGGTAACAAAGGCAGGTTGACCATTTGAAACCTTGAAGCAGAGAGTCCATCATCCGTTCGAACGTGGCGGGGGCATTGCATAAACCAAATGGCATAACCTTAAATTGGTAGAGGCCATCTGGGGTGACGAAAGCGGTCTTTTCTTGGTCTTGGTCATCGACGGAAATCTGCCAATAACCAGATCGAAGGTCAATGGACGAAAAGTATTTGGCACCGTGAAGACAATCAAGAGCGTCGTCAATTCGTGGTAACGGGTAAACGTCCTTTTTAGTGATTCGGTTTAGGTGGCGGTAATCAACACAGAAACGCCACGTGCCATCTTTATTTTTGACGAGCACCACCGGCGACGCCCAAGGGCTCGACGAGGGCTCAACAATGCCTTTGGCGAGCATCTTGTTGACTTCCTGCTGAATAACTAGCCGCTCTGCCGTGGACACGCGATACGGTCGGCGATGAATGGGAACAGCATCACCAGTGTTTATCCGATGCCTAACAAGGGACGTCTGACCAAGTGGGCGATTGTCAGTGTCAAATATGTTGCGATAGGAAAGCAAAAGGCGATATAGGGCGGCTGCTTGGCCAGGGGCGAGGTCCGGAGCGACCATGGGACGTAATGGGCCGTCGAGGTTCAAGGCATCCTGCGGGCTCTCAGGAGGATCTGGAGACGCGTCGGCTGCAAAAGCAGTGACGTGGTCGTCTGTCACTGACCGGAGCGTGGCCACCGCTATGCCTTCAGGTAACACTTGCTTCGTCAAGCCAAAACTGACAACGGGGAGACACATCCGATTAGCGGCAAGGGTAACGACGGAGTGTGGCACAGAGATGTCGCGCGCCATGAGGACATCACGAATAGGGGCGACGACATAGTCTCCATCAGGCACGGTTGCCGTTGAGGCCAATTCGACGAAGGTTAGGGCTTTTGGAGGTAACCGAACAAACGCTGTAGTGCATAGGGTGTGCGGTTGTTCGGGGCGAACGTCGGAAACAAGAGGAAGCTCGAGGCACAGCGTACCGGTGGAACAGTCGATGAGGGCAGAATGCGTCGTCAGAAAGTCGAGCCCGAAGATTAGGTCATGAGGGCAACTGGTCAGCACGGAGAACAGGACGGGAACTTGGCGGCCAGCAATTCCTACGCGAGCAGTGCACATACCACAGACGGCAACAGTGACGCCATTGGCGACGCGTACGGCTCGAGTAACGGCAGGCGTAAGAACTTTTTTGAGGCGACGACATAGGTTAGCGCTCATTATGGACACTTGGGCTCCAGTATCAATCAATGCCGTCAACGGGACACCATCTACATCTACTTCAATTAGGTTCGTGTTCGTGAGGAGCGTCAACGGAGGATTTGGACAGGACGAACGTGATGCAGCACTACCTCCAAGAGCTGCATGGCCTAGTTTTCCGTCCGGGAGGGTCCATAATTGGTCGGCGACGAATAGCGGCGTGGCTGGGGCGACGGGGACCGACGGCGCTGAGGTGACGGCGAGCGAGCGGGACGACTGTCATCGACGGATACGTGAGAGCTAGAAGGCATACGGCGAGGCGAGTAGGGGCGAGGGTCGGCATATGGGCGAGGAGATGGGGAAAAGTAGCTCGAATACGGCGATGTCCAGGAGGTGCGGCAGTGGCGAGCGACGTGGCCAATGTGGTGGCAACGAAAGCAAATGGGCTTGTCGTCCGGAGTTCTCCACTCGGTAGGGTTGCGGTATCTGGGACGGGAATACAGATCGCTGCGAGGCGCAGCTGTCGGCGCCAGTCGGGCGTCAGCTCGGGAGATGGAGCAGGCAGCAGGAAAACCGAGGTTGGCAAACTCTTGCCGCTTCTTCTTCTTCTTCTTTCTGGGGTTTTACGTGCCAAAACCAGTTCTGATTATGAGGCACGCCGTAGTGGAGGGCTCCGGATTAATTTTGACCACCTGGGGTTCTTTAACGTGCACTACAACGCAAGCACACGGGCGTTTTTGCATTTCGCCTCCATCGAAATGCGGCCGCCGGGGCCGGGATTCGATCCCGCGCCCTCGTGCTCAGCAGCGCAACGCCTTAGCTGACTGAGCTACCCCGGCGGGTAACTCTTGCCGCACAACCTCCTCAATGAGGGAGATCGCTGGGGCTGGTTGGTCAATGGTGGGGTCAAGTGGGCGCGGAAGGAACGTGGCAGGACTGGCAGCCTCGAGCTCGCGGTGAACAATACGCGTGACGGTCTCATTGGAGGGGGGTGAAGCGGTAAGGGCGACGCAGGACGACGTCGCAGCCGTGTTAGGGAGCCGGGAGAACTCTGGAATGACGCGGCGGCTTTTGGCGAGCTCAAAGCGGCGGCATTCCTTGACAATGACGTCGATGGTAGACACATTGTTGAAGATCAACAAGTTGAACGCGTCGTCCGCGATCCCTTTGAGAACGTGGCCAACCTTGTCAACTTCGACCATGTTCTCGTCGACTTTCCGGCAAAGAGCTAGCACGTCTTGTATGTACGAGACATACGATTCAGTGGAAGACTGTACTCGTGTAGCAAGCTCTTTTCTTGCAGCCTGCTGCCGACCGGTCGGATTGCCAAAGAGGTCGCGGAGCTTCTCCTTGAAAGCGTCCCAGCTAGAGATCTCCTCCTCGTGTGTCCGGAACCAGACACGAGGTGTTCCGCCCAAGTAGAAGAGGACATTAGCTAGCATTATGGTAGGGTCCCAGTGGTTGTTGCGGCTAACAAGCTCATACATGCGTAGCCAGTCATCAACGTCAACATTATCTTGGCCGGAGAATATGCCAGGATCGCGGGGAGTGGCAACCGTGACGTACGTTGTGGTTGGAGTTGCAGTAGTAGCAGCAGACGAGTTGTCGTCACCGGGAGCCATGGCGGAAAGCTGGACGGTGCGGCCGCTGCGGAGCTCCGTGGTGAGGACGGGGAACGGCACGCTCCACCAAAATGTTACGCGAACGAAGAATTAAGTACAGGAGACTATTTACAAGTATATTTACAAAAGATAGCTGCAGCGCTGGCCAGATCAGCCGATAGCTCGAGAGCCCAGAGCAGTTCGTCTTCTTCGTCTAGGCGCCCGCGCGACTCGTTCAAACAACCAAATACCACACGCGTGTAGCAATATGAAGGTTATCACGCCAGACTTCACTTTCTTAATAAAAACGTCCCAACGTAGCATATTTTTGTGATGACATATAAAATATACTTATATTCAAATATATTATTTACTTCCCGTCCTTTGCAGTGTTACGTTTTCAGCAATCACATTTAGGTCTAGCCTAAATAAATTGTCTGCTTTAATCAGCAATGTCCCGGTTGTCTTCATACTGAGCGCAACTGCAAATTCCAGAGCGTGTCGGTGGATGTCTGCGCTTTGCTGTTATAACATTTTAAACTAACGGAGATTATTTTTACAGTTCACTGCCACATGAGAAAAGTGCTGTATCCACTTACAGGGCCAGAAACCATGCCGGAAAGCCAGGAGGGATGGCCCACTTCCTCACAAATACGACCCCAAGCACTCAAAGCACAGGTTATAAGGCTATGCTCACAGAAGCAAGCAACCGCTATTGGCCGAATGAGCAAGATCGTGTTAGTGGTTATAACCGACTACCGACCCCTAAAAACAGGACACTCAGCGCGCGGAGAGGCCGAAAAGCTGGCTTTGATCAAACAAAGCGAGCCGCTGTGTGCTCCATCACGGCTACGCTGAAAAGCGAGAGCCAGCGCAAGCACCTGAATTCGAATGCGGCCGAGCTCTTACGAAAATAGTGCAGTGTTCTGAAACCTACCAGGCGTGCTGAAGGTGACGCAACGCAAAAGCGGTCGACGCACCTCGTCGAATCTTACAGCATAATTGCCTTATAAAATGCGTATTCAGAACGCTTTAAGAACACAACTCCTATGGTACGAAGTATACCGAGTTTATACATAACACCAGACATGGAGAACTAAGACTGCACATGCCGCGGTTACTTAGTATGGGGCTCTTGTGTTGATTGAGTGCAGCGAGCTCTACTTCTACAAAACTGCACGGTTTTAGTGAGACAGCGCGTTGGCGAAATCGAAGAGCGACACAACACAAAGGCGTTGTGATGCGGGCCGCGCGCGGAGTAAAAATCAAACAAAAAGTGCTGCAGCACATGAAGCTTCAGTGGCCGAAAGATTTTCTTCCACGGCGGAGTTTAACAGCTTCTTCGGGCTAAGGAAAACGAAACGTGAAAAAAGCTTTAAGGGGAACTACTTGCTCATCGTGAGCTTGGTACGAGACTCTGAGCATTCACGTGGAAGATTTTGAAAGCAATGCTTTTGCTGTCCAAGGCATTTTGCTGCTCTCGTGGAATAAATTCTACATATTTGGGTCGAATTTGCACACTCTGCCGCCACTCGGTGCCCCGCGACCTTCACTAAATCAGAGTTCGAAACAAGACACAAGAAAGAGTCCCCATAGATACATTGACAATGACACAGATCATCACCTTTGGGCAAGAAACAAGAAAGAAACTGTTTGCTCTGCGCCATATGTGCCTAGAACAAAGAAAATTTTGACGAGATGAATGGAGAAAATAATGAGCCTGATCTACAAGAAGAAAGGCAGCAAATATTTAGCCATGTCGCATGGGCATTTCGATTGACAATGCGAGCAGTAATGTCCACCTATAAGGGGGGGGGGGGGGGGCAGGAGAGTCTGTTCCGAGAATGGCAGAATAGCTGTAGAGAGAATCAACAACATGTGTTGGAATGGATCGTCTTTTATACAAGGGATTTACAAAAGAGGATTCATAGTTAGGCTGTTTTCGTGGAACGGATGTGAATACCGCGAGTTTCGATGTCAGTATTTAGAAATTTGTAATACCTTAGTACCGCAAAGCTACTGGATGCCACAATATTATATTATCAGATTTCCTTTGGCTGAATCTTGTAATAAATCTTGTAAAAATAACTGTCTCTGTTTTCTTTCTAAATGACTACAACGAAAGCAATATACGTGGCGTATACAACACTTCTGACCCTGTAATGGCAGTCGTATTCTTGGCTAACAAGTAGAATCAGCATTTGAGTTTAAACAACATGATAATAAAAATGGCCCTTAGGTTTTACCCAACGTTATCGCGATAATTGACAAAGCAATCTTGCGTGGTGAAATTGTTTTGCCGCAGCAGTAGTTTTTCTGCAGGTCTCCCGCTGACTTTTGTCTTACGGAAAGTACGTCATCGCCAGACATGACACAATGCAGGACAGCACGCATACATCAATTTGGTGTATACGTATAGCCATCTGTACTACTCCTGTAGATATGTTGTTTGCCGCCTCTGTTTCAATTACACAACAAAACAAGAAACGCTACCTAAAAATTCTCACTGAAACAAATATACGACTCCAAGCGCCATCTTTCCTCGTTTCTGTCGCTCGTAGTTGAATGGGCGCGTTCATCGCCGAACGGCAATGTGCCCATGTTCTCTGTTCTTATACGGCACTAGGCGGCCGCAGCGTCTGCGGTAACCTAGCTTGGCTCAGAAATGGAAAGGTTCTAAATTTCCCCCCTTCTCTTTTACTTTAACCATTTGACCTCCCTCACCCTAATGCGCACCAGTCTATTCTCCTCCTCTCCCAGCGCACACATAAACGCTACTAAGGAAAGCAGTTGCTACCCTGACGAAGACAAGTCCCATTACCGAAACGTTGGCTCCAGCGACATTCCTTGTTCGACCAATGTTCATCATGCATAACGTAAGCAGTAAGACCACAGGCAGGTCTGCTTTTCGTATTTTAACGCTCTCCCAAACAAGAACGCGGTGGCGAATAACAAAACCAAGGAAGAGACGAAAGTCTCGCTCTAGCCAAATTCAGGGCCGCTGAAGCACTGAAACTTCAAAAGTACATGCTTCGGCACGCCAACGCATCGAGAATGTCCCGCATTGAGAAACACATAAGATTCCTGGCCCCGGGGCAGGAAAGAGACCTTCACACCTATTTGAATATATTTTACATACGTCGTTGTGACACGCTTATTCAACGTAAGTTTATATGAACAGCTAGGCATGCGAACGATGGATAAAATAGACAAGGCTATTGCGGTGAAACGGGGAGGCAAATGGATGAAATCAGGAGTCAGAAACCGTAACAGCGCACGATGATCACATGCTCCGTGGTAATCTTCTCAGCTCATCTACCTATTATTAGAGGTCGCTAAAGAAACGACTCATCGGTGGTAATGTTACAGCAAGCAGGATTAACCTGGCGTGCTTAGATGTAAATCCACCTCAGCATCTAAGACATTGATTAAACAGGGTCTACCCAAACGTTTATCAAATTAATGTATCGGCGGAAGGCAAGTAGTAGCCATAGGACCTTATAACAGCGTGTGCCATACATGCGGTATGTCGGATGATGTGAAACACTTCGTCTGTATGTGCCCGCTGTTCTACAGGGAAAGAAAAAAGCTGCTTGCCAGCTTATACAGAGGAGAGGCCTACTCGACACATGCTTTCAAGGCATTTTGTTAAATATTCAGGGCCCAGAGTGATCAGCAAGAACGCTCTTGACACATTCAACCATTAGGAATTGTCTGCTTCTGCAACGTCGTTGAAGCATCAGGTGAGCGGCAGGGAGAGACAAACGTCTATTTTGCTCCATGTCAGGAGTCTACGCAGATGGAGCGTATTTCTAATCTATTCCACTAAGACGCTGTTAGGGATAAGCTTTATAATCGCGCATGTCCTATAATATGGCTCAATTGGGTGCTGAGACTCTGTCTCCCGATAGCACTGGCAGTAGGACGAGCGGAAACATCCCAGGACGTTTGAATATGGCGTGTAATGTTGGGCCGAGAGAAGAGGGGAATTATGCGTTGTCAGGCTCATCTTCATCACCATCAACCTGCAGCATGTGTTCGGATAAAGTTGTAGTATAGGTAAGGGAACACGCCTGCCTATCCTCAGAGGTTTTGCCGCCGTGTGAGTCTGTTTTCGCGTTTGGCTTTTCGAACAGGCTGTGCTGAGACTGTCTACTGGCCAAAAGGCTGGAAGACCTTGAAAAATTTCACTTCGGGACAACTATTGAGCCTCTAGTATTCCTTGCAATTACTTGATGTTCAGATGTGTTGATGTCCCATGGGAATGTTTACTTAGATCGTTGAATATTTGCTAGCGGAATGGGTTGATACGGGAATCCTTGCACGCTACCTGATGGTCTGATCGAATTATTTTGGCCGTCGGGCGGGTAGGATGTGTCATCACTTCCGTTGTGGCATCGATCATTGTTGTGTATCTGAAAGCTAGTCGAAAGCCAGGATGTGCTTGGTATGATCCATAGTGACAACAACACTGGCGCAGCCTGCGAAAAAAAGCTTGCAGCTCTGTAATCAACAGCTCTGTAATCAACTAAATATCATACCATACGGTATGTTATTTAACAGCACCCATCTGTGCTCTCTGCAGCTCTGGTAGGTTTGTTCGAAAATGTGCTTAGTTACTGGCTTGATGAGGACGCGCGAGAGACTGTGAAATCATGGAAGCATTGGTGAAAGCTTATTCTGGAATTGTATATGCCAAATGTGCCAAAATATGTGGTTGGTGGCGCAACCCTGAAGTCCTTAGATGGCTCTGACTTGGTGCAACATCTGAATTCGCTTTGTTTGTGCCTGGACGTGAAGATATGATTTATGATCACACGTGTCATCTAAGGGGCAAGTGCTAAGGATTTGCAGCACTGAGTCTCGATTCCATGAAGCATACAGGCCAGCAATAATTGGTGAGGTGCTTACGATTTTATTTTTTATTTTTTTATTTACAAATACTGTCGTCTCAGTGTGAGACATTGCAGGGGTGGGTACAGAAGTAGCCTAAATAGGCAAAATCAAACATTATACAGCATACAGTCAGTAGAGCATGCTACATATGTGCATGGTCAGTACAAACAATATTTAGTGTGAAGAAAGGCATGTATACAAAGCTACAAAAAATAAAGAGTACACCAGCAGGTCTTAGAACTAATCAGAGATGTGATAGATTTCTTTCGAGAATTGTGCGGGAGGTAACTGTCGAAGTGGGCCGACGAGGTCATTCCAGAGTTCAACTGTTGACGGGAAAAATGAAAATTTAAAAGTGGTCAAGCGTGATTGAAATGGAACAAGGTTAAGGGGGTGAGTGCTTCGAGTTGCACGCGCAGGACACTTCACAATGAAACCGGTGCCGCAATAACCGACGACCCGTGTATGATCTTAAGCAAAGTCATAAGACGCTCACACGTGCGTCTGTGTGCAAATGTGTCAAGCGATAGGCCATGGGCATGTGAAGAAGGTGAAAAATGGTAGTCATATCTGTTATAAATATATCTTATCGCTTTGTTTTGCAGAGATTCCAATTTGTTAGCGTCACAAGAAGAATAGGGAGACCAGACAACGGACGCATACTCCAAAGCTGGCCTGATCAGTTTCTTGTATGCAGTTAGTTTGCAATCCTTAGTAGCATCCTTTAATGTACGTTTTAAATATGCTAATTTGCGAAGCGCCTTCGAGTGAATGCAGTCTATGTGTTTCTGCCATTTCATGTTATGAGCAAAAGTTACCGGCCGAGATACTTGAATTCATTTACATGTGCAATTTTAGTCCCGCTGAAATCATAATTAAAGTGCAAAGGTGTTTTCTTATTCGTGAAGGTCATCGACACTGTCTTTGTTAGGTTAGGTGCTAGTTGCCAAGTATAGCTCCAAGCACAGAACTTAGAAAAAACTTCATTTAATAGTGACTGGTCATTTGCATTCGAGACTTCGGAATACAATACACAATCATCTGCGTATAACCGTAGTTTAACTGGCGAGTTTTCAGTGACCTTCACGGCGTCATTGATATAGATTATAAATAAAAGCGGGCCTAACACAGATCCTTGGGGCACACCAGATGTAACTTCGATAGTATTGGAGTTAATTTTATTAAAGGAAACGTACTGTGATGCAAGTAATCAGCAATCCAAGAATTAGTTGGTCATTTTTAATAACCTCACGAAGCTTGAGAAGCAGTTTTCTATGGCAGCAAGAGTCTAAAGCTTTAGTATAGTCTATAAATATAGCATCCAGCTGGCCGCGGCTATTTAGCACCGTAGCAATATCATGCGAAAACTCAATAAGTTGTGTTATTGTCGAGAAACCGGGCCGAAAACCATGTTGACGATAGCATTTCAAATAGCTGTATTTATTCATATACGGTGTACAAAAACTTTCGCATGGTTTTTTAAAACGCAGACCGGAAAGATTTTGAATAATACACTTCGCAGTGAAGTATTGAAAGAATAGAAAATAACTAAACCCGACAGGCTAGAAATTGCGAGTTCCGGGTAAGCGGTTAATTGTAAGCTTCATAAGGAAAGGTACCTTACTTGTAGAGCGTATACTAACTTGGTTAAACAACACCAACATTATTATAACCCCAACTGGCTCTCGGAAAATTTTTTCTGGACTAAGGCGCCACTGGAAGCCTGAAAAATGCAGTGACCTGTGCTAAGATTCCAAATTAGGATATTGAACACAAGAAGCCGGTACCTAACCTCTATACCATGCCACCACTCGCTAGAGGGCCTCTGGAAGATACAGCCAGAAGAAAAATGGCCGGAGAAGATGGAATATTAGTTGATCTGATAAAATATGGTGGGGATATTGCACTCGAAAAACTTGTGACCCCTCGTATGTACGTAATACCTCATGGTTTCAAATGTACAAGAGACTTGGAAGAATGGCGACATGATATTAATTCATTGCAAGTGAGAAGTTACGGAATTGAAGATTTAAAAGCCACTTAGCTTACTTTTGGTGTAGTACCAAAAGTAAGCTAAGTGAGCTAAGTAAGCTATTCGCTAAAATAATTTAGCGAATACTTGTATTCGGCTGAATTGACTTTAGTGAATGCATTGCGCAGGCTGGCTTTGGAAAGAGATATTTAACAGTGGATCACGTCCATCTCATCCATCAGCTAGGTAATAGGCAGAATATTACCGAACTGTTTATATGGCCCTCATAGATTACGGAAAGGCGCTCGATTCAGCAGAAATACCAGCAGTGATGGAAGCCTTGTACAGTCAAGTCACAGAAAAAACATGCGTGAATATCTTCGGAAATATCTACAACGATCGGACAGCTAACGTAGTTCTTTATAAGAACAGTATGAAAATATTGACTCAGAATAATGTCAGGTATGGAGACACAATCTCTCCAATGCTATTCACTGCATGCTTGGAAGAAGTATTTAAGATGCTTGACTGGGAAGGACAAGGTACAACGGTCAATGGGGAATGACTGAGCAATTTGCAGTTTGCAGATGACATTGGCCGGTTCAGCAATACTAGCGACAGCCTGCAACAAATGTATACTAACTTTCATGGACAGTCTGGGAGAAGATGTCAGGATTAATAGGCAGAATACTAGGTTCAATAGCTCGGCAAGAGAATAAAAATTTGTGATTGGTAGGCCAATTGATTTGGATGTGATTGGGATATCTAAGCCACAGTCACAAGACCTGAATCATGAGACCGAAATTTCCAGAAGAATAAGAATATGTTGGAGCGTATATGGCAGGTGCTCCCAAATTCTTCATAGCCCAGTCTTACAGCTAGCACATAGAAAGCTTAGGAAAAACTCGAAGGGACAACCAAGAAAGTAGGATATATATAGCTTTCTAATAAGTAACCGTCAAGTGATTCAGGGAAATCCGCAGAGCATGTATGCCACGTAGGGGCGTACAATACTACAACCCTAACACGCCTTTCATTGTGAGAAATGTGGACACTTTCCTGACCGTGGCGGCTAGCTGGGTGCTGATGCTGTATTATCGAATCACTCGCACGCAGACAACGCTACCATCTTTACCACCTTTATGGGGTCCAGGCTGCTGGCCTTGTTTTCTACGGAATTACTCAGTGATAAATCAATTAGTACCTAACTATTCACATTCAACAAATATACATCGCCAAGAGCACAATTTCTTTAATATTGCAAACCTTTTTAAAGTTTATATTTCTACTTTCATATTCATTAGGCCACCATCACATGTATACTGTGCCAACGCCACACACCTCTTTGAGACGATCGGCACGTGTTCATGACGGTAATGACTTTTATACTATGGCACTTACCCACATCAGGGGATTGGCCAAGAAGCGGGTGGTACATTTAAAATAATTAAGAAAAAATGAAGAAATACAAGGCAATATAAGTGTTCACATTGCGTAGCACAGGTTCGCGAGAGCACATGCACGCGCGCCAGTTTCTTCTACGCCAAAGATGCAGGAATGAAATGAGCAAATTTATAGCATTTTAAAATAAATTTAAATCGCCTCACATAGATTCCAAAACGTACGCTGGATCTGCACAGTTAATGAAAAAAATCGGATTTTGGACTGAAAGGCGAAGCATCGATTGCGATAGCACGTTATTAGGCAGCTATACGAAGTAAGAACAGCAAGCTTTATCCGCTGTATAAATTTGTATAACATTCCCTTACTAACTAAATTACCTATAGCATGGTGTCATGCGCGCACAAGCGAACATCAACACATCTCACTCGATGACCGCGGAAACTCGCTGTCAAAATGCTGGAGTGAGGAAGCGCGGTGGCAGCGAGCGAATTGTCCTTTGTGCTGCCTCTCGCTTCAACGCGAACTAAGCGGCGAGAACACAGCGCACACGAAGCTATCAGCACTCAGAAAACTCTGTCCCCATCGCAGATCAATTTCAAAATAGAGCCTGGACATACACAGCCGCCGCCAGAGTAGAACGCCCCCACCCTCCTCCCCTCCCTCCGCTTCCTTGCGCGCGACGGAAGACGGTGCGCTTCCTCCCCGCTTTCCTGCTTTGCGTGCGTGAGACTGAGCCACCATCGCAGCTCACCCTCGCACGCTTTCACTCGCGTATACAGCATACGGCGCGTGGTGACGATGTTATCGCCCTTGGACTTTATACGGAACATCACGGTGATGGCGACGGCGACGGCGACGGTAGAAATACGCCCATAGTGTCCATATAATTGCTATCGCAATAAAAATTAACTACTTTGGAGATATTCACGTCATCCTGCGAGCTCTTGTGAGCTGCAGTAACGATACTGCTCCTGTAGCTTTTGCCCGAAGTCAGAGACAATGAAAGAGCACGAGACCAAGTTGTGGACAGTGCAAGGAGGGGTGGAAAGAAAGAATGGCAAAGAAGGAAAACAGCCACATACCAAAACGAAGAAATGAATGTGCTTTGGTTGTGTCCTAGCGCGGTGAGCGATGCGTAGAAGCGCTGACCGGTTGTCGCCTGGAGTAACAGATTACGTGCCAAAAGAGGATATACGATGAGGAGGAGGGTTGTCCTTTTTGCAGGTTTTGTAGTAAGGGCTGTGTCTTACACCGAACATTACTAGTAATGATGATAACTGTGAATCGCATCACCAAGTTACTGTTCTTTAAGCCATGCAGTATGTGATGTTAGCGAAGCTCAAAAGCTGTTGACATCCACCCGGAAGTGGAGCAAAATCCATGCGCGCAAAAAAAGAGGAAATAATATGACTTACTTAGGAGCAAAATTTTATGCAGGTAACATTAGTTCTAATAAGTGCGGAAGGGGTGATAAACAAGCGTGCGTTTTGAGGCGCAGAATACACAAAACGCCCTTCAAGACTATTGGTCTTCTTTTGCTCGTTTTTGTTAGTGTTGAATCGCTCGGGCAGCGCCTAAACCTTTCCGCAGTGGAAGTACACCTGCACATCTGCGCGAACGCGGAGAGAAAATTGAATAAGCAAGAGCCACCATCAACAGGCTTGTACAAACACGCCCAAATAAAAAATGCAACAGCGGCAGAGGGGAATCTTTGCTTACCTTTCACGGTAATCGCATTTCGCAAGAAAGCATTTTACTGATGCGGATGCGTACGCTCCTTTTTCTTCAAGGTCCGCGCATGGTGGAATGTTCCACTTTCTTTTCAATGGACTCATTTGCCTTTTGCCGCAATTCTTCGGAAACACGTTTAAGCTTGCTTTATTTTGTTATCTCGATAAAAGTAGTATTTCTAAAGTTCTTTGGCACAGTCCAACAAGGTAGAAGAAATCACCAAAACGTGGCTTTACAAAGAAAGTCGGGTGGTGTGTACTCTGGCAGCAAAGTATGTTCTTTCTTTCGCGCTTCTTCGCTCTTATGCAAATTTAGTTTCCATGCCACAGGAAGATTCATCATTATGCGAAGTCGCCTTTGGGTGAACTTTTCTTTTCGTTTCCTGGTCAAGCATCCAATAGTCTTCGCCACCGTTAATATAGAAACTGAATTTCCAACGTGGGTTTGATATCCTGTACAACTCGCATAATTACGTAAAATACCAATCAGAAAGAGAAACTGCAATGCGGTGTATTATACAAGCGAAGGACATCACGTGAAATGACGAAATGAAATGAGTTCCGGCCCGCACACATTTTGCGAACGTATTATAATGTTTTCCTGCTACATATGCCTCCGCACTCCACCACTTTTACTCGCCCACAACCGGCCCCTACCAGGCTGCCACTTCTATTCTCTGCGATCCCCCTAATCTCAACTAATGAGAATCTATATACGAGTAGATATGAGCAATTCTCAAAGTTTTTTGCTGTTTTGCTTGCAACGTAAGGATTATGGAAGTTTTCGATTCGGTTCAGCTTTCCTGTGGCCGGACAAGAAAACTACAACGCCAACTTAGTAAGCCAAGCTTGCAAGGCAACGAAACGAAACAAGCCACTTAAAAAAAGGTCCATCAGAATGAAAGTGATGTGTTGTACTCTACTGCGATCGAAGCTGGAGAATCTAAGCTGGGTACGCTGTGCCCATCCATTCTGTTACGCCATCTTGGTGCTGTCATCGTCAGGCCACCTCCACAGCTCCCTCCTCGCCATATATGGTGCTGAAGAACAAAACCTCGCCTACTAGACTAGAAATGGTTTTAGGCGCAAAAAATAAGACGCGGACGAACGAATAAAAGACACGGACTGGCGTCTGATTCTGGGGTCTGATGATTTGGACTCCACCAACATGACCTCATGCTAATTGAGCCATCGAGACGAGCTGTAAGAGCAATGTTTTTGCGTTGATGCGTCGCTGGTGCCCCCTTTATTCTGTCATCCATGTCTTATTTTTGCGCCTAAAATCATTTCTAGTCATTTACCAACTAGCCCGACAGCAGACGTTACTAAGCTCACCTACTAGCCACGCCTGGAATACAACTGAGGCAGTTGGGAGGCGGACGATCCACCATCTGCACTAGCGTATTGCTCTAAAGCATGTCGCGCATGGATGAATAGTACCTGACTTAAAAACCATCTTTGAGGCTCGAGCTTTCAAAGAAGATTCGCAATTGGAATAAAAGATAATTGAAAAAAAAAACTTTAAGGTCCAACGCACAAGTTGGAATCTATATGGAACAAAGGTTTCGTGAAGCGGTAATTAAATGCCGTTCAACGAAAAGCGATGCGTACAATTATCTTTAGTTTCACTCTATGCAACGTCTAATGTCATGGTGTGCTTATGCCGCGGAAAGGTCCCAGCTTTAACGTCATGTAATGTTTATATTTATAGACTACACCGTTTACAAGGTATGCCGAATTCCAAACACATGAATAGTGAGACGTCGATGCAGTGATGTCACGAGGGCAAATGTGATGTTTGATGTTTGTCGGGGAAGATTGGTGATGATAGGTGCATGGTATATAGATGTACGACACAAGTGTAAATGCATTTGAGGTTTCTATTCCCCTTGGATCACAGCGGCACACACCCATGCTGGGAGACAGAGAAATATTTATTTATTTCGTTGCTTTTACCGCTGGGTGATTGGCCAAAAATGGGCACATACCCAGCGGAACGTACCTAGTGGCCCAAGAATAGACAGGCAAAATATAAGTAAGCTTCACTTTAAACAAAGGCAGAAAGATTAAGACGCCATTTAGATCTTGATAGTGTTTACTTGTTAATTGTTATCGTTTGTTGCCTTCAAATGCAAAAACAAATTCACGCGGGCAGTGTACATTTATTCCTCGGAGAGGTGAAAATTGATTATTGGCCGGTGTCGAATGTACGTACTAAAATGTCTTGTCTCCACGATGACGATGGCAAGCCCATGACAACGACGAGAGGACCACAACAACGGCCACGGCTGCGGTATGATGACAATGACGACGAACGACTGCCTGACGGCGAAACCTTGTTGGGTGACATCTAATGCAGGAAAGTCTCGGTAAACGAAAATCGCTTAAACGGAAGTACCGATTGAACGGAACGACCGCCTTTATACTGGTCGGTTTTGTATTTGGATAATGCGAAACAACTGCCGTTAATCGGAACCAAAATTTTCGCAACTCTCAGTAAACGGAATTTTTTTTTAGAAAAACCAAAAATCTGTTTTTACTTTGGGACACCTGTCTCTACGCAGAAATCCATTCTTAAACAGCAGCGGCAAAGACTCAAGCAAGCAAAAAAGTTCGTTACGTTTCACTTCGTGCACGCGGGTGACGCGCAAGCGTAATGGCTGCTCTAGCGCACACGACGCTATCGGCCTACTTTCCGCGGCGCGCGATTCTCTTCACCTCCAGGCGCCTGCCTCCTCCGCTTCCTACGCGGTTTCCAATTCGCCGATTGCGCTAGCTGGCCAGTTAAGCTTGCGCGCAAAAATGTTCAGAGATATTTAATGCATTATATTAGCAGCCCGGGCAGCTTGGCAGCACCCCCACTCGCCCAATAGATCCCCGAAATAAGAACGACTGAAATTTCGGTCCCTTTAGAGCGCGAAGTCTGATAATCTGGACTCCACCAATACGACCTCAGGGAAATTGAGCCATCGAGTCGAGCTCCAAGAGCAATTTGTTTGCTTAGACACGTCGCTGGTGCGCCCTCTGAATCAAAACTACCTTAGCCTAGTCGATCCAGAAATTGCCTACCGCGTTCAAACCACGGGCCAAACTAGCTTCTACATTCACTTCTTTATTGTTAACATGGGGGGTGATTGTAGTGAAGACGAATGCCCGGCGCTGCAGCCACATCGCCAGTCATCCGGGAAGCGCGAGCTCGAGATTGCCTGAGCCGCTCTGGTTGAGACACGCTGCCAACGCTGCCCGCTGCTCTCTTGTCCTGTGTTCGCATTAGACTAACAACGTTAAGATGGTCCAGGGAAAACACGGGAAATGCGGGAGATGGAAATTCAAGACGATGAGCAACACAAGAATAAGGTGAGAGCAGGAGCCAGCGTTTCGACAAGTGGACTTGTCTTCTTCAAGGCCTTGAAGAAGACAAGTTCACTTGTCGAAACGCTGGCTCCTGCTCTCACCTTATTCTTGTGTGGCTCAATGTTAAGAGGGTGTATGACATATAGTGCTGCACCTCTGCAAGTATCTCTTAGTAAACGGAACTCCTGTTAATGGGAACATGTTTATCTGGTGCCATTAAATTCCGTCTAGTGAAATTCTACTGTGACGCTGTGAATTACTGCTGCTTTGTGAAAAACTGCGCTTCACTAGGGCCAAGACCACATGGCCTTCAAAATTTGCAAACTTCATCTGCAGTTCGTCGGCTCGCTTTATGCAAACTTTATCTCCGTTCTTTGTAGCTTACCTATGACAACAATTTAAAGCGAGCACTTACGGTAAAACTCCGGTTCTCTACAACATTATTGTTTTGCGGAGTAGAAGACCATTGGCGTAAAAATTCAACAGAAATTTAAACGCAATACCACATCACTTCCCGACTCCATTAGAGTGATTTCAGTCCCAGAAAATTAGACACGGCCAGACTGCTTAGTAAATTGGAGATTAAAAAAAATGGTGAACTCCAATTCAACTTCAAAAGAATACATAAAGGCTTAGCTCAATGCATCAGCTGCTGCCTTTTAGAAACTTGGCAGCAGCGCAAAAAGAACTTTAGTTCTTTCAGTCTAAATAAACCTATAAAATAATGAAAGAAATCTACATTGTTCTCAACAAAGTCACGTTTGAAAGGTAAGATAAACACAAAGCATAAATACGCGGACGTCTCCTTTCAGCTAAGCTGCATAACGCTGAATGTTCTAGTGAAGGACTTGAAACCGAAATATAGGAGATAAGTGAAAAGCGTCATTCCTGCAGCTCTTTTTGAAAAACTGCACTAATGGAGCTTTCAGGATTTTAGCTAGAAGATACAAGCTTTCTCATTTGTCTGAAATGGATCAGCGACCCAGAGATATTATTGTCCCCCAGTCACTGATAATCTAGTCTGCGCTCTCATCTGAGCTTTTTTAAAGTCCTTTTTTTCTATCTCTTCGTATTTGGCCCTCTCAGTCTGCTCTTTGGTTTCAAAAGCTGCTCTATCGATGCTTGACGAGAACTAGGAAACCTGAGCCGGACTAGAGACTAATTTTTTTCTCACTATTTCACTATAAATTTTCACCTGGGCCTACTTGATATGTATTGCAAATTGCAATTTAACTAGTCATGCTTCCGTGGTAGGGATGAGGCGTAAATGGAGCGTTACTTTGAGCACATGTAAAACCCTCTATCCCTCTTATTGTATCCCTTCGTTCGCTCTTAAATGAACTTAGAAAGTGTATATCGCCAAAATAAACAGCTTTTTCAGGCATGCCAGTCCACAAGACATTTGATCGGCTCTAAATTGTTTCGATAACTGCACTTGGAAAACTACTGCTGAGGCTGCTGTAAATCAGAAGACTTCCTATCTCTGGTTCGCTCACCGTTTGGACGACGCTTCCGAGGATGTGTCGAGGAGCCTGCTTGGGCAACCAAGTGGTCGGCAGGCATATCCTGTAAGAGGTGTAGGACGTCAATGAAATCACGTGGCTGCACATGGCGCGCATGCTTCCTGAACCCACGAGAGCCTACCTGATCTAATGTGTGTTACTAGCGTAACAGCTTTACTAATGTGTCTTGTAAACAAGACAACACCGTGTCAACAGTTGGAATGAAACATGCGCTACCCTCGCGCCTGGAAAATCCGGGAGAATGGTACAAAAAATTCTAAAAAGTGTGTTACTCTTGTTGCAGGCTCCTGAAAAAAAAAAGATACATTCATGTGGTGGAGACAGCTACGACAACACCAACGACGATAGGACCACGTCTATTACAGCTGACTAGGCATGTAGTTGCTGTCGCACCATGGCTTTGTACAAACGGAAGCATCATGGCCCTGTCTGTCACGGACCTGCGACAGACGGAGCCAGGAAAACAGGAACAAGTGCCCTTAACGCCTACAAACCACACTAAAATTACTGTTCTGAAACATGAGTCGTCCTAGAAATACCAATTACCCTGATGAGAGTACAATAATGACGGCGTGATGCACGATCTTTTAAAGCAGACATGTTGATTTGTTTTCTAGGTCGTCGGGACTGTCCTCTTAAATACGCATAAGTTCACACACACTGGTTGCAAAAATTGTTCAACTCTCAGGTCATCAGAGGCCCCGGCTATTGGTCATTTAGTTTGTTGCAATTATTCTTTATTATTTTCGTACTTGCCATGTCCAAAAATAGAATGTTTACTAGCCTTCCCCTATTGAAGTTGGTGTATTTTTTTCTTATCTTAAACAAACCAGCTTTCTTTTTCTGAATTACCTCAAAAGAAAATGCACAAGTCGTCTTTACAGTACATGAAGCACTTTACGGCTTTGCAAGACCTTAGTCCACTTTCAGCATTGGTGAACTAACTTTAGCTGTCCGTTTTTTTTTTTACGGTGCGGCTGTCTGCAGAAACAAGGAAACACTTTTGGAACACACACACAAAGAGAATCACAGAATGATAAAACAAAACAGGGACATTCTGTTCCGTTAAAAGCCGATGGCCCATGGTTTTACAAGGCAGCATTTTGACAGAGCCTTGGGCCACTGTTCGGTCACTTAGTCTCCGCCGTGCGTGACATCTCTCTCGCTACGTACAGTCGTGTTCCGTGTGCCATTCATTTCTCTGAGAAGACGTTCAAGGCAGCTAGTACACCACTGATCTAAAAATGCACAGCTGACTCCAAAATGTACAGCTGGCTAGACTGCGATTACGGCCGCAGAAAAGCTTTTTAGTAACCATCGCCCAATGCGGCCCCGAACTGAGAGATGGAGAAGTAGAGGATTTTTTTTTAGTTTGCATTTGGCCTAAAGGTTAAGAATTTTCGCTTCTCCTAATATTGACTTAGAGTGTTCCAGATAAAAAAAAATGTCCACAGAAAAGGAACTATGTTGATACTGCACTTCAAAGCCAAACATAAGCTACGGCGAAGCAAGGGTAAAATCTCCAATTTGTTCTACTTTGATTCTTCGGCTGTGGAGCATAAATATTGCTGATGTCATGACGAAAGCTATTATGGGATCAAGTTGTGGGCTTATAAAATATACATGTACAGAAGCAGCAAAATATAATAGGCGTTGATGCACCCACGCTGACGCCTGGTGGCTAGTCTCCTCCATCACGACTACCAACGTCGATGACCATGACCAACCGTCGTGCATATGGAAGCTGCACTACGCTGCACACGCTAGCACAACGCGAAAGACGAAGCACGTAACTGACACACTAATACAACGCGCAAGACAAAGCACGTAACTGAATCGTCACGGAGTCAAATCAGCGCGTACAGCGCGTCGTAATTGCAGCCTCCGCGATCAACTTCAGAAACATTTTCAGAGCTAATTGCGGAGGCCACACTCCGCTGTGCTGAGTACGGTGAACGCCACCTAGGTGGCGTTGGTAGTGCTTCTTGATGCCAGCGTCCCTTCGAATGCTGGCATCGAGGCGTCGTAGTGCGGAGACCACCGAAGCGTTCACTGTCGTTGCGCGTTGGTGTCATAATGCAGTACTTCTCTTTTCTGCTCGTAGGCGGCGGCACCGCCCCGAGCAAGAGCGCGGGTACACGGAGGAGTTATTGAGAATAGAAGATCAGGGGCCACATTCACAAAGCTTTTGTTTCGTAAGTTCGCTTTGCCATTGGGTGACTGCCTTCGCTAATAATATGTCTGGTATCTGTATTGGCTAAAATTCTTTCTAGCGAAAAATTCTAGCGTAAGAAGTGTTTGTGAATTCATGCCCAGGGACTTAGGGATTAGATGTACATAAGTACGAATGACACAATGAACCTTGTCAATGCTATTAAAAATATATTGGAGGCCGATTTACCCTCTAGTTGAAGTCCATGAAAGACAAATGTCTTCCTGGGTGAGCGGGGCATGAAAATGGAAGGTATGCACCGTATAGATTATTGAGAGAGATGCGCTGGAGCGGCAGCGTTAGATCGAAGTCAACTGGAGTTTGAATTCCCTTCCAAATTTTTCTACTCAGTTATCATCATCAACATCATCACAACATTCATCATCATGCACAATACGGTCATCATTATTATCATCATCATACACATCATCAGCGCGGCTCTCAGATTAAGTAAATGGATCCCCATCATCATCTTTAGTTTTGTCACATTTTTTGTCTGCATAATCTACGGGACCAGCCCACGAGAGCAGATGCGATCCTTCTTGGAAGCTAGCGGTGAGTGAGACACTGCCACAGATACACGTTCTCGAAAAGCGATTGCTACTCGGTATTTCGGGAGGAGCAGGCAGTGTAAAGCTGACGAGAAGAAACAAACACTGAAGTATTACCCTCCCCTCCTCTTGGACATTCCCTGATCAGCATTTTGTCATGCATGCTTCTTGTCATTTTTACGTCGTTAAACATGTTCGAGAAATTTCCAGATTACCTTCAAGTATTTACAGATGCATCTGTACACAGTGACGGTCAAGGCGCCTCTGCAGCTTTTTTCTGCCCTTCAACTCAAGTACGACGTATATTTCATATACCCCATCCAGCCTCGTCAACAACTGCGCAGCTAGCAGCAATTAATGTTGCACTGAAATACGTGCAAGAGGAGTTAACCACACCGCCGAAGATTGTCATATTTACGGACTCCCGCGCTGCCCTTAGCAGATTACAACGCAGTCAGGTTGATTGCCCAATTGTGCGCAGCATTACTGACTCTGCCAACAAAATTTTATCATATGGGGTATCTCTCGTTGCTCAATGGATACCTTCGCACGTAGGGATCGCCGGAAATGAAGAGGCTGATCGACTGGCTTCAACTTGCACTCATAACGACTGTGATTGCCCTGAAATTTTGTGCAAGCTTGATGACGCTCGCCTGCTGATTCGTCGCCACCTACTCAAGCAGCATCCAGACCAGCCCGTCGCAAATGGAACCTTCCCGCCGCGTGTTCGCGGTCGAGGATTGCCTCGTCGCGCTAGAGCGCAACTATTCAAGCTAAGGGTTGGCTGTGTTAATGTGCACGAACGTTTACACAGACAAGGACGTGTGACTAGTCTTGCGGTGGCTGCGAGACACTTCAGCACCTGATATTGGAATGTCCCGCTTTCAGTGCGCAACGCAAATCACTAGTGAGGGACTACCATCTCCTTGGCCTGCGGTGTACGACTCTAGATGAATGTTTATACCCCAGTGGTTGTGCGTCTCGACGTGATCAAGCTCATCGTGCTCTCCTTACTTTTCTAGAAGCAACGAACTTAGGGGCACGTTTGTAACCCGCAGCAACTATTTCTTTTATTTTACATTCTTTAGTAGCTTGACCCGCAGGGACGGGCCCTACTGTATGTTTTACTTTATTCGTTGAGATTTGTCATCTCGCTCTTTCTCTCCTCTTTCCTCCCCTTCTTCCTATCTTACATTTCTATGTTGCGGTCTCCTCCTTTCTGAAGAGTAGGCAGGCGTTGTGCCCCTTCTGGTGGCAGTTGCCAGCCTTGCTTCTCGCTTTCTCTTTCCTGTGTATATGTTTTCAAATCAAATAAATAAATAAAAATAAATAAATACGTCGTTGCCTGGTTTCCTTAGCTTATTTCGCTTGGCTTTCTGTATTTAGTCAGCAATGCACCGGAATAAAGTTACTCTTGTTAGGAAGCGGTACGTCTAATCTCTCTTTCACCTTTCTCTTTGCTGCTCGCGCTGTACTTGAAATACTTGACCAAATAGGCCAACGAAATGTGTTACCAATAGAGATGGCGAGCTTGATGCGCGAGGTTATTACAATATATTTATCGAAGTGCTTGATGGGCTTACTCGCCGATAAGCTGTCTCGTCTTTTGGAAAGGCAGTGTTAACGAACGGCACCACGAGAACATAAGGTAGAAGGCAGACACGGTACGGAATTGCCACTGAAACGTTAATTGAAGAAATGCAAATGCATAAAAATCCTGAAGGCACGGTTTGACAGAAGCGTGAAACAAAGCCATGCAACAGTAAAAATGAAAACATTTCATCTGTCTACACACACATGTGAGGCAGCCTTCAGGATAAAATGCCGACATCACCAAAAGCAAGCAGGCTACCTTTGGGCAATATCGGTTACAAGCGGGAGTACACAGTCCACCCGTTCGAGGAATCAAGAAAACTAAATTCTGCGACATTCAACACAATTGACGGCTGGCTTATGCACTTGAACGCTTTTTTATGTCTTGTCAATTCATCCCTGTGCTGGTTTTCCTCCATGGTCCCGTCCATTAGCGCTGCCTTTTCAAGGCGATGAATCACCAACTCGCTAATTAATGACCTTGTTGACCATCTCATTTCATTTAGAACAACTTATTCACAATAGTGATTAAACACTTATTCTACACTGTAAAATAATTTTGACCTCTGCTTTCAGGACGTGAAATGTTCTTAGGAAATTCCGCACAGTGGTTACCTCATTGATGCCTTCAGGAAATTGAATTGCAAAAGCGCTGTTCGGAACGTGCACAATTATTGTTAAAGGGAAACTGAAGTGCTTTTCAAATCGAAAACTTTGTGGTATTTTGGAAGCTGTCACAGTAGTATTAAAATACTGAAATTATTTTCTCGATTGTCTGTGTCACTGCGCGGCAATCGCCAATCAAATTTCCGTCGTAGCTCCGCCTCCTCGCGTGGTGAGCACAGCGGGGGAGGACCGGGAGAGAATAGAACCGCCGGAAGTGGCGTCAGCACGGGGGTCACATGAGCCTTCCACCTAGCTCGCAGGCTTGGGAGCAGCCACGAAGCATCCGGTTGCGCGTACGTTTCCTGAATTGTGCACTGATCTGTTGCTAAAAATTAACTGTGCTTATCAAGCGTGCGTATATTTCTCAGTAATCGACCAGTGTCCCTTGCATAGCAAGGTGGTGATGATTGCGTTTTGCACAGTGTTACGCTCTGCGATCACCCGTGGTCGCTGCTGTGTTTTTTAACGACAATAATTCCAATAGTTATTTCGCCTCTGTGGTGAAAAAGACAGAAATTGAAAATTTACACAAGCAATGGTTTGTTCAACGTACTTCATTGAAAGCTATTATACCACCAAAGATTATTACTCGTCTGCATGAAATGAGCACGACCGCAATTTAACTTGGTCATAAATAGAGCACGTGGCGGCGTCCCGGAGAAGCCCACGTTTATGTTGCAGTTTTGATTTACAGTTTATCGTGGTGACATTGTGCTAGCACAGCGTTGCCATTTACCATTGCGACAACGGCCACACGGGCAGTGCTTGAGTGCTCCCGCTGCTCCTGCGATCGTAATGTGCAGCGTCGAGTAGTTATCAGCGCGAATAACATGGAAGTTGTCTGGCATGCCAAGGCCGTACTATAGACAAGCTGTATGTTTGTAAACAAGAAACCCATGTCGTCGCTAGCATGCAGGCGCATAGCGAGAATCAAAGAGAGATGCTTTTCGATATTTGTAGTGGAGCTTAATTCATGACCGCAATAATCAAGGTTACTTAGAACGCGTAATTCAAATGGAGAACGCTTGTTAAAATGTAGGTACACATACCAAGAAGTACTGCATGTAACTATATAAGAAGAACACAATCAGGAAAATAAATTTAAGCAGTACAAAGAACTCGGTCCAATCCTAAAACAAAGTCATTTGCGCAAGGAACATCAAAATGTGGTTAGGAAGGGAAAAAAAAGTAAAACAAGAAATAGAGCATTAGACCACACTGACGTTTCGAACGAATGAGCAAGAATATCCTACGTGTTTACGTTAGAGTAGTGTTTTAGTTTTGATAAAAAGTTATCATGACTTAGAGCGGATACGATTTCATTCGGAAACATTCCAGTGATGTATTGTGAGAAAGAGGGGCGAATGACTCAAGAAGTTAGTGCACGCAAGAACGGGCAGCACATTAAAGAGATGATCAAGGCGCGGGAAGATACAATGGGCGGGCCTCATGTGGCATGCGATGAAAAATGACCTGCAGTGATAAAGCTTGTGAAAATGGGAAAGAAGTCCTATGAGTCTTCGATTTTCTAGAGATGGGAAGATTTAGAGATATTTTAATTGTAGGGATCCTGGACGTTCGTGAGTAATTTTTTTTAATTAGGCGGGCTGCTTTCTTTTGGAGTGACTCGAACTTGTTTATGAGGTACGACTGATATGGGTTCCAAATTAAAGACACGTACTTCATTTCTGAACGAACCAGTGTCGCATAGGGTCATAATTTAGTGGAATTGTTTGCCTAGTAAAGGCTACGCCTGATGTAGCCAAGTGTTTTGCACGTGCTGCTAGTAATCGCATCGATGTGTTGATTCGATGAAACGTTTGAAGGCAAGTGGATTCCTAAGTATTTTATTGTGTGTGCATGTGCAATAGTAATGCCGTTCATCGAGTAATGGGTAAGCTTCGGGTTAGTATAGCTCTAGCGAAAGCTATAGCCTTAGTTTTTGAAACATTTATTTCCATTTGCCACTGTTTACACCAGACGGTAATTTTCGCGAGGTCAGATTGCAAGGTGTCAGTGTCGGAAAGGTTAATTATTCTTCTATAAATTACGCAATCATCTACAAATAGTCTAAATGTCGATTTAATATTGTTGCTATTGTCGTTGACGTATAGCTGGAATAAAATCGGTCCCAACATAGAGCCCTGCGGCAACCCGGATTTTAATTTGTCCGCTTCGATCGGAGGGTGTAGTGGACGGCGCTTTAAGAACAACCGCCAATGATCACAAAGATGCACAGTTTTGTCCCCAGTTAATAACTACCCCTCATCATAATCACCCGTAGAAAATAAGATAGGATGACATTTCCAGCGCCTTTGGCTACACGGTCCATTTGGCAGTGCACATGTGGGCACATCACTCGCTGCCCTCGTTCGTATTAGAGAGTGGTTATAACGTGGAATGAAATGCACAGTTCACGCACCACTTTATTGTAGCAAGCGTTATTGGGCGTGAAAGGCATGTGTCTGGTTTTCGAGGTGATGGCGCTCAGACAAACGGACCCGTCGAGCAAGCTGGCGGCGGTCGGCCGTACGCGTCAGTTAGTAGTGTGGCAGGTTCCTTACCGGCGGAGATGGCACTCGGCACCATTCGCTCCCCGGCAAGTTGCCGTTTTGCAAGAGAAGAGCCATTTTGCGGCTGCCAGGCCCCAGTAAAAAGCTAGGCGCCGTGCCGCTGGTCTGTTCACACCACTAATCGTGCTTAATTCTCACGCACCGACAGGTGCGAACCGGTTCACTTTACACGTGGAAACATGTTCCAGCAACGACAATACTGTTCCGCTATGCTAAAATACACTAATGAAATCAAATGGAAAAAAAATCAGTAGGAAATATAGACCCCATGCGTACTGTACTTGGAGTGACCGCGAGCGGTGGCGACTATGGTGATTCGTTTGCAGGCGTAGCAAGATTGGATATCGAGCAGTAAAAATTGTTCAATTGCCTCCACTTGCACTGGCCAGCCGACATGCCACGGCTCTCGTGACGAATGAAAAATACAGACGCAGCAGTTTCGCTAGCAACGTGCTTCCTGACACAGAGCTGCGACGATGAGCTGATTATTTTGAAAGAAATGCCATTATTTGAACCCTAATGTGATGCTTGGTGCAGTCCTCAAAATAACAGCTACAATACCTGCAGCTGGAAATAAGAACGATTACACTTGCACTTGAAAGCGTGTGAACTCGAGCCGCCCCGCCGCAGGATCTGACATGTAGTGGATTTTCGTGAAACGCATGACAACGGTAAGTGAAGCTTCATGGAACCAAAGCTTTGTGGTAGCCGGCGCACGGTACCGAATAGTACGCGCGCAGACCCGGTCTACGTGTGACCATGGAACAGCCGTCAGGCGTGTTTGCAGGCGTCTGTTCTGTGGAGCTTTGCTCACCCTTGCAGCGCATCCGCTAACCTTCACTTCCCTGCACTTCTCGCGCGCACAGATAAGATACACCGGCGGTGGGAGGATTCGTTCCTTCATTGCTGAAAGGAGCCGCTTCTTTCCCATCCTCCCGGATGAAGAGTCGACTGGCCACGGCTGCTTTTTCTGCGTTTCTTTCCCAGCGAACAATACGCCAATGTCACCATTTATTCAGTTTTCGTTCCGCGCAAGAGGCATTGCCTAGGTATCCGCTGATCCAATGCCCAGTTGTTGTGTGTCAGGATGCAAGTCGCGGGGGACTCTCTTTAAACTGGTAAACAATGTTGATTCCTCCGTGTGACCAGAATTTTAGTAGCGGATGAAATTTTAGAAAGAAAATTTACGCGCAATGAACCGACTTAAATAAACAAACAAATAAATCAATTTTCAGCAGCATAGGGTGCTCACTATTCAGGTTTTCCAATTTTGACATGACTTAACAAACTACATGTCTCTCATAAATTTTAATGGTGCATATCATACCTGTTTCTCTGGTTATTCGCGGCACCCAGTGCACAAATTGTTATGAAGGAAAAAATTACCGCATGCATTTTAAACCCTCTACTGCAATCACAAATTCAGAAATAAGTTTGGCCAACCATGCAAAAGAATTTTGTGAGGGCAAACAAATGATGTTGTTAGCAATCCCAAAGCAGATAAGCACTTATTCAATTACTGCTACATGACATCCCTTCAGCTTTCATGACTAATACTAATATTACTAAGTTTGTAACCTCCTAGCTGCCTCATCCAGTTCACCAAGGTGACCGTACACCTGATGCACCAAGTCATGTCGCAGACTCACCGTCTGCATCCTCTCAGCCTACGCAAGGCTATGCTGAAGGCTTGATGGTGCTCGCACAGGTAAACATTTCAATTGACTGCCATAATAGTCAGCTGTTACTATGCAAAAAGAAATTGTATCGGACCATTCGGTGCATATCAGTTTCAAGTAAAACTGCTCAATGTAACGTGGATAAAGCAAGACGAAGAAAATATAGGGATGAGTGCAGCTATAATACTCTCCTCCCTGTATATTCCACGTCTCGCTTAGTCAACATCATGCTGCACCGTTTTGCTTTACTGATTGATGTTATCTTACCATCAGCTTGCCACAAGTTTTCATGAAGGCACAGCCCAGGCAAGCCTCTCTACCCCTAGTTTCTTTGGCTTAGGTGCTGGTCTCTACAGTCAACCCATGTTTGAGCAGATGCACGTTAATTCCTTTCTTACACCTTTTATTGCGATAGCAATTATATGGACACTCCAAGCGGATTTCTGCCGTCGTCGTCGCCGTCGTCGTCGCCGTTACCGTGAGGTTCCGTATGACGTCCAACGGCGATGAAATCGTCGCCGCGCGCCGTATGCTGTATGTACGAGTGAAAGCGCGCGAGGGACGCGCGCTTTCACGGGGAGCGAACGCACGGCGGAGAGCAAACGCGACTTCTTCTATCGCACGAAAGGCCGTGGGGGGACGGGAGGGAGGGAGGGGAGGCAACGTTTAGCTGCGGCACCAAATGCGTATTTTTATAAAAACGTTGCGAGGCAAGAAGGTGGTAAAGACTTCCGACGCTGCTTGACGAGTGTCCTGTTCTGATCTCGTCGAAAACCTCCGAGCCGCCGCCAGAGGCACCAGCAACCGTCACCAACGCCGAGCGCGTTCGGTGCGAAGGCGGGCAAAAAGCCGACGGCGTCGACAACAGTTCTGTGCGTTCCTGGTGCTGCTACATGTCCAAGTTTATACAGCTGATAAAACTACTATCCTTAATCCGTATAGCTATCTACTAATTTGCTATCGCAATTGACGATTCTTCTTTCGGGTGAAACTGCGACATTTTTTAAGTAGGCAGTGTAGGGCAAACAGCTAATTAGCATAAGCACTCTTGTTTTCAGGCTGCCATGGACTTATAGTATAAGAGTGCGGTCCAGATCAGCCTGTCTGAACCTGGTCCCTCCGGCCTCGGTGCCAGTCTTCCTATTGAGCTACGACTTGCACAGGTGAACATCCCTTCTCTGTGCTACTGGTACTAATCCAACACTTTTGTTCTGTTTTAAGCATCCAGTGGTTGCAATTGAAGTTAAAACAGCAATGGCTAACATGTGCTCTTCCTACCAGGCTGCAATAGATATGGGAGACAAGAGCGAAGTAGATGACAGCCTCGCTACCCCAGGCCCATCCTGCAGCCTCTATATCACGGACCCATCCAGCCTAGCGGGCCGGTCTTCAATGGGAGTTGACACCAGCGCAGGTAAACACTTCTTTTTATGAAAGAAGGCTGTGCTAACATAGTTACCACTTTCCAGTTAGTCCTGTGCTTGCAATGTTCTGATGAGAAGTGATGCATGAACTAGCCCAGCGTTTAATGTATCCTAGTCGCAAGGCAATGGTTTACTGACTTTAAAGTTCTGTCCTTCTCCAGCTTTGTCACAAACACTACAGAAATGAAAGTAGCAGAAATATGCAACAGGGTTGTGGGCCCAACTAATTTTGGATAAAACTAATACCCATTAAAATCTATATGATATGCTGTTACTCCTAAGAAACTGGTTCAAGCTAGCAATCTTGAGCGAGTTCAACATTGAGTGAGTGTGGTCACTGTTCTTGTAATATAAGCAAGTTTACTGAACTATTTTAAATACATGGCTGCTTTATGCTGACTGTTTGATACACATGTGTGTAGGGCATTAGCCGCCTGTTATGTGCAATCACGCACACGTGGTATGGGCTAATATTGAGCACCTACAGTATACACCTCATGATTTCCTGACACTTCCATTTTTCCAGACTAAACATAGTGCCGCGTCCCTTCTATGTCGATGACAAAGAGAACGATGGGAGCTTTCGTAGGCTTCGTCTCGTGCGTCCGCCTAGCAGAGATTGGAAGACGAAGAGGATCTCTCTACTGTCTATTACTAAAACAAGCTTTTTTTGTAATACGCGTCCTCGCCTCCTATTTTCGTTGCACCGTGAGAATAGGATACAGCCTTTATCTTGGTTGTAGCATGCTTTTGCAGGTTAACAACAGTTAAAATCCTGTAACGCAATGCTCTTTTAAACAAACTTCAGTTCACATCTCATGACGGGGCACGTTGCTACCTTGAGGTGTGCTGCTTACATAACGACTAGTGCTGCGCATTCATTGTATGAGGGTCAGTAGTGTTATCAGTCCTCATATTACGTGTTAGTGAAATCGCATTAGGAGTATGGCAGTGTCTCCCATAACTGGCTATGCAGGCCCCAGTAAATATGAATATTTGTGGTCATTGCAAATCACTTAACCATTTATTAATGAGTTGCTATCAACCGCTTCTGCAGGAATTGCAAAGGTCATCGAATGTGCAAGCATATCTGACAACACACACAAAAAAAGGAAGCAGCCAAAGGTAAGAGATCTACAGATGAAAGCTATCTTACCAAAGCAATGTATGTGCATCCACCTAGTGAGCTGTTCTTGTATACCGGGCATCTTTTTTTTTGACGACAGAATTTTTAAAAAAGCACCTGTGGCGTACAGCACAAATATACTCATCGATCTGGATTGCTTGGAAGAGGTGGACATTATTTACATAAGAAATTAAAAACCATATTTTAATAACAAACAAAATTTCACTAATAAACTTTCTAGCTAATTAGACTAACGCACATATTGCAATATACGAATTGAAGCCACTGATTTCACAGGGCACATCCATTTGGACCGAATTTTGAAACTTGCACCACTTTTGAGATAAGCAATGCGAAAATTGCGGTGAAAGTGCGCTGTTCATCCGCTTACTTTTATAACAATGTCTCATTATGAACTGAGGCACAAAAATTACTGTAACACCAAAGCAGTTCATGGCAAACTTTGAGAATGCATATCTCAAAACTGGTGCTTTCAAAATTCACTTCAAGTGGATATGACTTACGAAGCCACCGGCTACAATGGGTAAATTGCAATGTGTGCCATAAAGTAATTAGTTTAACACGTAATTAGTGAAAACATTGTTAATTAGTCGAATGTTCATTTTTATTTATCGTGCAGGTAATGTCCGCCTGTTAAAGTAATTTTGCCCAAGATGTAGAATTGTGCTCCATGTCATATATAAAAAATTCTGTTAATAAAAGAAACATATATTCAGTTCAGTATAATGAAATACCTGCAGGCAGTGATGTGTTACAAAAGGGCACAAGTTGGTTCTAAGAAATGAATAATAACTACACATGCTGTATTTATCTGCATGATCTATAAATCAATAAATGCATGTTATATGAAGTGTTTTAATACCTGTTCTTTGAGCTGAAGAAACAGGCTGGCTAGTTATGGTAAGATGTTCTTTGAGCAAACCATATGATGGTAGAAGGTTGTCATGCATGTGGAAGTTTGAAGCACCTTTTAACATGGTAATAGACAGAAAGAACAGGAATGAGAGAAAAATACGGCCGGATATATGTCCCTAGGCTTAGTCATATCATTGTTAAGAGCACTTTAAATTTGCACAGGTGTAACAGCTTACTAATTGACAAGTTAGTTTTCTTTCTCGAACTTAGTTTTTCATTGTAGGTCGACACTCCTGAGAAAGCTTTCTTGCGAGCTCGTGCAGCAAGACTTGCCTCAGAGAAGAAAAGGTCAAGAAAAAAGATCAAAAGGCTGCAGCAGTCAAGACGGCGTCTTCAAGAACGGAATGCTGAACTGAAATCGGTTCTGAAAACACTACCGACACAGAACATTTTGCTCAGAGAACAGGTTTCTGTGCTCGACAGTCTTGGTGCTGCACATCAGCAGCTTTTGCAGCGACAGGTAGCAAAGCCTACAGGAGAACAGACACCGAAGGAGTACTCGCCTGAGCTGAGAGCGTTTGCTCTCACTCACAAGTTTTATTCAGCACGGGCATATGGCTATGTGAGGAATGTATTCGACACATGCTTACCACATCCTCGTACGTTAAGAAAGTGGTACGAAAGCATTGATGGGAAAGCAGGTCTTTTAAAGAGGCTCCAACTGCACTAAAATTGCAGTGTTAAGAGAACAGCACGCGAGGCCATCAAACTGTGTGCAGCCTCATAGTTGATGAGATGTCGATTAGACGGCAAGTCCAGTGACAAAAGGGCCACTTTGAAGGTTACGTGGACATGGGCACAGGCAAAAGCTGCCTTTGTTATATTGGCTGTATGTGTTAATGGGCACTGGAAGGTTCCTCTGGGGTACTTCCTTGTAGATGTACTTGTAGGTGAACAGCGAGAAAACCTAGTTAAGCAAAGCTTGCTGACTGTACATGAGGCAGGGGCCATGGCTGTGTCAATAACTTGTGATGGTGCAGTACCAAACATGGCAATATGTCAAGAGCTCGCCTGCAATTTCACAAATATTGAAAACCTACAAACAACCTTCCAGAACACAGCAATCAAAGAACCAGTTGCAGCATTTTTAGATCCCTGCCATATGCTGAAGTTGGGGAAATGCTTTCGCTCATCACAAATACTTAACCAACAAAGATGGTAGGGTCGTATCCTGGGCGCATGTAGAGCAGCTGCACAATTTACAACATGAAGAAGGTGTCCATTTCGCAAACAAGTTGCGAAAGGCTCATATCGAGTGGTGACGGCAACCGATGAAGGTTCGTTTGGCAGCGCAAGTGATGAGCCCCTCCATGGCGACGGCACTTGCTGAATGCAGGGCCATGCACTTGGAAGGGTTTGCTAATTCAGAACCAACTAAGGAATTTTTAGGCATTGTCAACAATCTCTGTGATGTGTTGAATTCCCGCAGTATGCATCAAAAAGGGTGGAAGAAACCAGTGAACAAAATGTAAATAATGAGAAAGATATGTTTAATACTGTAGTACACTATTCTTACTTTTAAAAGAGCCTGTAAATAGGAGAAACGTGATAGAGACAGCGCGGAAGACTGGTTTCTTGGGGTTTATTATATGCATGAAGAGTTTGATAGCCCTGTATAATTTCCTTGTTGTTGAGGAGTATTCTGACGTGTTCTGTGCTTGCCTCTCTTTTTGTTCTACTATTTTGATAATGGAATGGTCCATAACACAGCCATGGAGATGTGGCTATTCGCTGATGTTTCAATCCTGTACCAGGAAGCCATATTGCCTTAAAACGGGCTCCATTAAACACATTTTTAGCCCATGCTACAAATAATGTATGAACATTACCCAGAAGAACCCTTTACTCATTGCAATATCAATGATGACCTCCTATCCTGCTAGCCTCAGGTAGTATAATCACATTTCAAAAACCATAACGGGAAAAAGGCAAGGAAGAAACTGGCACACTTAAGGAAGAGTTTCTACAAGTCTGCAAACAAAATATATTGGGCTATTGCTGGAATACGCTGCTGTTGTACAGGACGTATTTAGTTTCATACGCACTTGTCCTATGGAGCGAGTTGCTTCTTTGTAATTGTTCCATTGATTTAGCTTATGTAGATGATTTACACACTAATAGTAACATCCAACACTTGAAAAAGGACTAAGAACATGACCTAAGTTTGCTTGTATAACATTTCGTAGGCATTACTCACAGCTCTCGTGGAATAAGTTAATCTAGAAAAGCAAGAAACCGGATGACATCCGGAGAGAAAATGTTTAGCTTCTCCACCACAAAAATAAGAAATAGACAAAACACACATTACTACCATTAGGCATTGTCCAACACGGTCGCATTATTTCAGGTGATTTTGTCATGTGACACCAACATATTCAAATATTGTTTTTTATACCTGAACCATAGCTAAATGACAAGGTAACAGGAAGCCAACCGAAATTGAAGCATAGGAGACATCTACAGTTCCTAATTGATGTACAAGAATAATAAGAAAAAGGGAAATAAAACTGGATGAAAGGACGGGATCGTGTCGCGAATCATGTTTTTTCAACGCACAATTTATTTACTGCATGCTTTAAATATGTTATATTGAAAAGGTTATATGAATAAAACTGCCGTTCCTTTCTGTTGCATTCATACACATACACAGCTGTATCTTATGCATATAATCCTTATTAGATTAGCCACATTTTTATATAGCACAGAACTCTTTACATTCAACTTGTTGATTCAGTAATGTGCATTTGTTATGTTCTTGTACTTAAATGGTAATCTTTAAGCCCACCTGCACAAACAAGGCTTGCAGATAAACTTTTCTGGACTTGAGACAAAGGGTGTGCAAACTCTTACAGTTGCCAGTCACAAGTTTATGGAAAAGGTGACTGAATTAAAATGTTTTTCTCTATGTTCAAATCGTATTAGTGATGCAATTTGGAGAAACTGCTGAATAAATTTATTATGCAAACTGGCTTGCGTAAATTGTTCATTTCTTGCTGCTGGTGTACTTTGCAATTTCACTTCCACTGGTACATGTCATGAATGCCTTTCAAATAGTTTTGTGCCGTACTAACCTTATTTAGTTTCAAAAAGATTAATTTGACCCGTGTGCTTCCGTGAATGGTGCTCCGTTGCATGAATGCATCGCTTTTAGCGCTACTGTAAACGTCGACGTGCACATCTAGGTCATGAAACACTACAGGAGGTGGGTAAGCAGGCATTGAGAATGCCGATGTCGAGGGCAGAAAAATCAAGCACATATTCTGCGTAAAACTCCACCAGCACACCTGTGCAGGTGTGTATGACCCCCGAAAGCGCTCTCCTCAAACGAGCTCGTGCTGTCGCGAGTACTGCGAGAAACAAGTAACAGTTGAGCAACATGTGTTTTAATATGTGCAAAAGCAAGTTGTTACTAAACACAAAGTTCTAAAGCCAGGATTATACATTCTTGCATAACGTTCTACGTTATCATAGTTACTTGTTAACGCCCGCTGTCAAAAGCAGGAATACTCCGCGACTGTCACTGACCTGCATGGCGTTGATTGTACAGATTCTGAAACACAGTGGTTTCGGTCTACAATGACACGTTAGTGTGATTCCGCCGAAGAGGGCAAAATTTCCCGCAGATATTCCTTAGTCCATGGCCATTGCCGTGGCGTGGTACATTGCGTACAGCGTTGCGTACGCATTCATCTCACGCGTTTGAGTTCCTTCAGTCCCACCTGGCCACAGCAACATTTGGGAGAGCACGGTTAGGATGAAACAGCGGAACAAAACACAGAGTCTAACGTAAACTTGTCCACACGACGCCTTTGCCGCGGTACGAAACCTACGGCGCAACACGTGTGAGCGCACACACCATAACAAAGCCGTCATTGTGCCATGACAACATGGGCGCTACAGCGCAAAAATCGCAAGAAATAAAGAAAAATTCCATGGCTACGTCACCATGACTACGTCACTTCCTCCAGAGTTTTCTCCTAGCGCGCGGAGGGGGTAGGGCCTCTCCTCAGTCTTTTCCTTCCTCCATGGCTTTTATAGAAAGACAAGTCTGATTCCTTTCATAAATTTGCCCCCGCACCAAAAGCTCGGCGTCGACGAGCCACATGAATTGCGTATCTCCACATCGCAAAGCTGAGACGAGTACAGTGGTTGTGTCGTCGTGGTCAGGTGAAAAAACAGGGTCAAAACAAGTGCAGAATGGATTAAAGGCGGTTTAAAATAAACTAACAAGATTCAGAATAATGTAAAAGAGGAATAATCAAGCATTAAACGCATTAATTAGCAGAAACTCGTGAAAATCGTTTCGCAAATGCCAGTCCGGTACCAGCACAGCGTAAGAGAGGGCGCCACCACCCCACAAGCGCTAAGGGAGGAAAGAGTGGAGAAGGAAAGGCAGGGAGGTTAACCAGTTCATCACAACCGGTTTGCTACCCTACACATAGGAGCGGGATGAAGGGGAATGAAAGATGGGGAGGAGAGAGAGAGAGCACACAGCACAGTACACACATTGTCAGTCACAGTCCGCCACTCTTGCGTGGTACGTGACATCACTGTCACAGCCACTTGTCCAAGCCCGTTTCTTTTAAAAACCTAAGTAGTCCCTTCATCGCCTTCAGCTGCGATGTCTTCTGTCGACGACATGTGAGAATCACTTCAACTGACATAGGTCTGTTGTCAAGGTGCGCTAGAACGGACGCCAGGGACTGCGTCTGAACATTATATTCAGGACAGTCGCATAGAATGTGTTCTAGCGTCTCCTCGCACAGGCATTGCAAAGAGCGTTGTCGGCCATTCCAATCAGAAATGAATAAGATTTAGTAAATGCCACCCCTAGCCATAAGCGATAAAGCACAGTGGCATCCCTTCGGCGGAGTCCAGTTGGCATACATAGATGCATCAAAGAGGGCAGGCGGTATTGACGATTGCTACGGTTGGTCTGGCCGCTTGGTGTGCACCATAGAGAGAGCGTGATCTCCTGTGCAAGCACTCGAAGTCTGCTGGCTGCGTCGGACCGTGAGAGTGGTATGGCCTCTTCCTGTGGGTCGTCAAGAGCTGCCCGAGCGGCATTATCGGCGTATTCGTTCCCTGTGACACCGCAGTGACTTGGAAGCCACTGAAATGCCACGTGGTGTCCTTTCTCATGTGATGTATGGAGTAGGTGTCTAATATCGAATACGAGCTGTTCGTATGGCCCACGACGCAGAGCTGATAGCACAGATTGTAGGGCTACCTTCAAGTCACTGAAGATTGACCATTGTCGAGGTGGTTCCCGATTGACGAAACAAAGTGCAGCGAGAAGAGCAGCTAGTTCCGCAGATGTCGATGTTGTTGGGTGGTCAGTCCTGAAACTGATTGTAGTAGCTCTTGCTGGGACAACCACAGCACCGGACGAACACTGGAGGTTTGTGGAACCATTAGTATAAATATGTACACTGTCCGCATACCTCTCGTGTAGAAGAAGCAGAGACAGTTGTTTCAGCACAGGTGACGATAGCTCAAATTTTTTCTTGATTCCTGGCGCACTGAGATTTACTGTGGGGCTAATAAGACACCAAGGGGGCATCGATGGTTTAGATGCAGCGGTGAAGCCCGAGGGAAGTTTGTCGTTGTACTTGATGATAGTTTTAGAGAACGATGCTTGGCGCCTGTCTGAAGGTAGTGTTGCAAGGTGGTGATAGGGGCACGTGCAAAATGTCTGATGTGCGTTCTCAGGGCTTCCACCGTAATGTGAGTTTGCATCGGATGGTCCCAAGCAATCGCAATAGTTGCCTCTGTTGACGTGCATCTGGGCAAACCAAGGTAAACTCTGAGTGCTTGAGCTTGTTCTGCCTGCAGAACACGAATATTTGTCTTCCAGGTGTTGTTCAGTACAGGTAGACTATATCTTAAAAAACCGAGAAAGAGAGCTCTGTAGAGTTTCAGCATTGCGTCTACTGACATCCCCCACGTCTTTCCTGTCAAGTATTTAAATAACTGGGAAATTGCTGTTAGGCGCCGTTTCATGTAGGCCACGTGCGGGCTCCAACAGAGATCTCGGTCAATGATTACGCCAAGAAACCTGTGGGTTCTGACATAGGAAATGGTCCGCCCATTGATTGAGATGATATAAGGCGTCATTGTTTTGCGAGTAAATGCCACTAGTGCGCATTTTTCTGATGATATGCTAAGACCTTGTTTACACAAGTAGCTCGCTGTCAAAGTAGCTGCTCTTTGAAGCCGCGCACGTATCTGTGGACGTGTGACTGCCGAAGTCCAGACACAGATGTCGTCTGCGTATATTCAAATATTGATGGTACTTGGTAAGTATTCAGCAAGTCCAAGAAGAGCGAGGTTGAACAGCGTCGGGCTGAGAGCACCGCCTTGGCGAACGCCTCTGCTGGTATAGCGTCGCGTAGTCGGGCCATCGTCAGTTAACACAAAGAGTGATCTTGCAATCTTTAGGTAACTTGCAATCCACAAAAAGCCTCGACCACCCAGGCCAACCGTTGCAAGAGCATCGAGAATGGCCTCATGTAGTACGTTATCGTATGCGCCTTTCACATCTAAGAATAAAGCTGCAAGCGCTAAAGTGCACAAGTATCTCTACATGAAAAGCGTGGACACAGAATGGAGGAAGAAGTCGAGGAAGTTGGCAACCAAGTACCGGATAATAGAAACTGTAAATAGACAACCAGGAGTCATCAGAAAGAAAGTGAGAGGAATAGAGACCATGAATTGGATGGAAAGAATGAAAACAAAAAGGACCATGGAGATTTACAAGAATGAGAAGAAAGAAATTAGAAGAGAAAATCTGAACGATAACACAAAGGGCAGTGCCTTGCTATTTGAGGCTCAAGCCGCGGTTGCCTAAGGACCAAAACATACTGGAGCAAATATTCGGAACTAGATGAGGCATGCGTATGCTGCAGTAAAGATCCAGAGACCACTCAGCACATCCTAATGGAATGCGACGGGATCCACCCAGCGAGAACCGTAGGTAACGTGCAACTCCAAGAAGCGCTTGGGTTTAAAGTGGAAGGAAACATCAACAGATCAGCCGTAGAGATAAGCAAGAGACGATTAGAGTACTGGTGGAAAAAAAGCAGGGAAAAGATCTTAAAATCATAGGTAGCGGTACAAAGTAAATTTTTGACGAAGAAAAATAATAATGAGAGGTATACGAAAATGCTAGATAAAGAACATGTATAGTATACCTGATTAAATCAAGCAGGCTAGGTGACTATTTGTCGCCGCCCCGTTTCAATAAATCATCATCATCATAATCGCTCGATTCCTCCTCACTCCAGCGCTACTTCAGCACCCGATCAGCGCGCGCCGTGGGGCAAGAGAGAAGGAACAGGGCTTTATAAGCAGTTGGCGCGCTCCGAAACCTCCTTTGTGCCATAGACGTCGAGCTGCAGGCGCGCATCGAGCGACAACGCTGGTGCATCACTGCTTCGCGCTTCCCCAGGTTTCACGTCAGTGGAGCTGAATTAGCGCTGGATTTGAACTACACAAGCCTAGAATTTTTTTGCTTGTTTTTTTTTCAGGCGAGAATTGGTTTGTTCTTAGTGTGAAGATGACGCTAACCTACTGCTCTTACGACGTCTGCAGTAAAGCGGTGCGGTGAACTTTAGGCAGTTTGCATTGAGGTTGTTAGCACTATCGTGATAACGTCAAGCGCATGCGTGTTGCAACGTGTGTTTCATGTGATAGCCGGCATGGTAATACGGTTTGTGATGCAAATGTCTCCAAGGCACTCAATCGTTCTTTGAACGAGGCTGTTATATGGGATACACGCAGCGCACAATTGGGGCCACCGCCTGTGGTACATCAGCGAAAATCGAGACATCTCGGAGTTTCAGGTGCTCCTAAGAAAGGTCGGTCAATCGTTCTGTTTAAGCATAACACGTACGCGCCAGCATGAAAAATACCTATGGGCTGACATAGCAGTACACCTTCTCTGAGACATGGACATGCTACCCGGTTAATTAGTGCAAATTATTAGGTGCTCATTTGGGAATGTGTAATTATCGAATCAATTGTATCTCATATCAGCGTCTGAAGGAAATGGGCAGTTCAGAGGCGAACACAGTTTCGGCCAGTTAAAATGCTGGATAATTCAACTATAGAGGAAGATGCAAAATTAGTTCAGATTCACGCAAGAGGTCAGTTAACATTTACACAGAATTTTACTTAGAAGCAAATTTTGCTCTTTCATCTCTTTAGACACCAGCCACAGGCGGTGATATACGCAGAGAGCAGAGAATAATCAGTTGCCACCAGGCCATGCACTACAAGCCAAGCATGTACTTACATGGTGTGCATATGCGTTTTTATTGTAAGCGGATCCATCGGTTTCTTTTTTCTTGTTTCCATTCTCTAGGAATGAAACAATGGGCAACCTACGGTAATAAACACAGCAAGGAAACGCAGGAGTCACCTTGCACATGTTTTGCATGCAAAATAGATAACCGAAGCGTTCGGGACAGCTTCGCCACAGCCTCGTCGCGCATGGCGAACTAGGTCGCGCGATAAAGTGCAAAGCTCGCTTTCAGATTCGCTCGCTCTTAGACTGCAGAGACCGTGCAAACGAAAAAGTGATCGCTCGCCGCGCACTTAAGCGCATGCAGAACGGCAACAGTTAATCGAGCTGATCGCCACGATGCTGCGGGCCACGTTCAACATGTCGAAGTGTGCAGGTAGCAAATTTTCGGCATTCCTGGCGTCGCCATCGCGACGTAACCGACTCCGCCGGCCGCTTCCTCGCACGCTCTAAACGCCGGACTATATCCGCGCCTTAACAGTGAATCAATACAGCAGAAACGTGCTGGCACTTTTCCCCGACAATCAAGCAGTGCACGAGGACTTCGCCTCCGCGACCAATGGGTCCCGGAATAGATCGGTGATTTACATCAGAATCTCGTGCAGGTCCACTGTCATGCCGGAGATTTGCACACACAGCGTGACCACTTCAGGCACCTTACCCATTGTACCTGTCGTATACCGACTAAAATGCCGTTCTCGGCGTCAACTACCCGCTTTTATTCCAGAAAAAAGCGCAAACCGATATCACACTGCAAGGAAATCTTCAAAGACAGCGATAGCAGGGATGCGGACACCTCGGTGTACCCGTCATGCTGCACAGTGTTGATGATAATGATGATGATTTATTGGCATCGCCTTTGAAACGGGGCGGCGACAAATAGTCACCCTGCACCACCTCATTTGTGGTATTACCGTCGTTTCCCAAAGCGAACCGGCCGCCTGATCTTTGGTAAACTTCCAGTCCCCGACAAGATATCCGATTTAAACATAGAATGGCATTTGAGAACGTTAGCGCTGGCACCATAACTCCTTTCCAGATTCCACGCACCACTTCATACTTACTGTGGCCCCACAGTGCTCTGTGTTTCATTATTGCTGCATTCCACTTCCCCTTTATTTTGAGATTGTCTTGGTGGTTGTTTGAGTAATTCTTTCCTTCGTGTATATGTACGCCGAGGTACTTATATTGCTTCACTATGGATATTACTTGCTGTTGAATTGACACCACGAAGTTACTCGTCTCTTCATTAAGGATCATACTTCCTGATTTCTCTGTGCTAAACTGAAGGCCTAGATTTGTCGCTGCATTCCCACAGATATTCGCAAGTATCTGTAAATCTTTTTTATTGTCCGCTAGTAGCACAATGTCGTCTGCGTACATCAGTCCAGGGACCTTCTGTTGCATCATTTGTCCATTACGCATGTAGGATAAATCAAAACCTAATTAGCAGTTTTCCAGTCATCTTTCTATACCCTTAACGTAAAGCGTGAACAACAATGGTGACAGAGGGCATTCTTGCTTCAATCCTTAGTGGATTCCCACAATTTCATTACCTTTTCGACCGTCCCATACAACTTCTACTTGGTTGTCTTTATATATCTCCCTCAGCAGCTCCACGAAATCGTCATCTACGCCTTCGTGCTTAAGAATATTCCATAACAATTCCCTGTCTACGTTGTCATAAGCTCCTTCAATATCTAGAAATGCTATTGATAAAGGTCTTCTCTGAGCTACTGAAATCTCTATGCACTGAGTTAGTACAAACATATTATCCTCTAAGCGGCTGCCAGGCCTGAACCCATTCTGTAGTTCCCCCAATACATCGTTTTTCTCCACCCACTTCGACAGTTGTAATTTTATGGTTTGCATTGCCTTTCTATATATCACCGACGTTACTGTCAAGAACGACGGCGTGAACAGAAAAGGGAATGGGCGCGGCGGCGGCGGCGGCGGACGGAGACCACCGACGATGAGCGGGCCGCGGACGCCAAGCGTAAGCGTGCCGCCCGCGAGGACCGCGAGGCGGAAAGAAATGCGAACCGTCCATGTGGCCCCGATCCCGCAAACTTGGAACGTTTCACCGGAGCAGTGGTCAATCACCACATACGCTGGTCCTCCACCTTCACAGAGTGGAATGGCACTGATTTTTTTTTAATTCGGAGAAAACTGCTCGAGATCGACCCGAAGAGGAAGGCGATGAGCGATGAGAGTATACAAATGATAACGACGAAGCCCCCACATAGTGCTCACACTACCTCGTGGGTACGAGCCATGTTATAAAACAGCAGCAACAACACCAATAACTCGTTCCCCCCGTTCACGGACGCGGCCGACGTGGCCTGAGGTTGAAAACGGTAGAAACGGCGAATGTAGGGCTTCCGGCGAGCAACGTGAGCTATATCCTCCTCAGACCCGAACACAACTATGGGACATAATCGCTCTTTAAGGCGGTGGGTGCTGAAGGGAAGGCGATGTTCAAGATGTAAGACACGGCGTGTCCGTACAAGGGAAAGAAGGGACTGTATATCATGCGTGCTCGTGCGTTGGACGGCAGAACGGTAAACAAGCATTACAAACGATTGAATGGTATCCAAGTTGGTGCGTTCGGGTTGGATATGTACATAGAGATCCTGTAGGAAAAAGTTTGAAGAGAGTGCTCCGTAAGACCATTAGTTCGTGCATGGTACGCTGATGTGGTCTTAAGCACGGTATAGAAAAATATGAAGTTGAATAAACGCAGTTGGAGGCGTGGTGGACTTCCACAAGAACAAGAGAAGAAATGTTTTGCCCGGAGCACTGGAACACAAAACGATAGCGGGCAAGAAAAACTGGGCGCCCTCGGAGGCAGACGCAGAGTGAACAGATGCGGCCTCAGTGGGATGGTTGACGGGGGTAACAACGCAGTGGTTACTGGTTGATGCCAGTGGAAGGGCACTATTCAAGTATATGCCCATAATCTCAAAAGGAGCGGATAGGCACCCAAGATGTTGGACTTGACCGGCAGGAAGAGATGTCGAGAGTTTGCAGTGTTAGCATATGACGCGCAGGAGCTAACGCACTTGACAATACTGGTTGAAAGGTTAAGGCACAAACAGGCAGTCTATGGCTAATAATAATAGTGAACTGAAAACGAAACCAAGACAGACGCGAAACGATAAATGGCCAGTCTTCATGCTATCACAGGTCTCGTGAAAGTCCGGGTAGTCGGCCGTAATACCTTCATGAAAGGCTTCTAAAGCTCAAAGGCGAAGTGAGCGAGGCACAACTGGGACCAGCAGAATGGTAATAATGCCGGAAGAATTATCTTTGCGAAGTTTAAAGCTTCAAAGTTATCGCTATGAACAGCTGTTGTGAGGCGGTACTAAGCAAGTGAGCCGATCGGTGAGCGTGCACATATGGCTATGCACCTTACAGCCAGACGAGGTCCGAAGGCATAAGAAAATTTAGAGGCGCTTTGCTGTGCCGGGGCTACTAGGCGTATGTTCTGTCGCTGTCGGCTCAGAGACCGATGATGCCGTATGCGCATTGACGACAGACGGCAGTGCGACAAATCATAGGCAACTTGATGGTGACTGATGCATAACAACCAAGTCCTACTATTGCAAACAATGAACCCAAAGGCCGGGATGTTCTGATGAATTTTTCAGAGATAACAACCAGTACAGAGCATGATGCTCAGTCATGATTGTGAAATCGCATTTATAGAGCTAGGGGCGAAATTTTGTATTGACCACACAATAGCGAGGCATTCTTGTTCTCCGATGGTAAAATTTCCTCTCTGCAGGAGACATACTACAGCTCACAAAGTGATGATTTACTCATTGAACGCGCGATTCCAGAAAGCCCGTGCCGATTAAATGGACACTGACATTAGTGTGCAGTATATTTCTTTTCGATAAAAAGTATACTTTTACATACTGAATTTGCATTGAATTGAATTCTGGAGTTCAACGTGCCAAAACCACGATTTGATTATGATGCAGGCCGTAGGCGAGGGAGTCAGGATTAATTTTGACCACCAGGGGATCTTTAACGTGCCTCAAAGGCACGAGGCACGAGCGTTTTTGCATTTCGCTCCCATCCAAATGCGGCCGCCGCGGCCGAGATTTGATCGCGCGACCTCGTGTGCAAACACCATAGCCGCTAAGCGGCTGTGATGTTGCACTGAAAGCGAAAATGCCATATTGTTGGATTCAATACCCATCCCGGCTAGTGTCGGGTCCATAAAACCAAATTCACTTTTTTGTCTTTGGCAGCAATAAAAAAGATACACATGAATTTCATACCTCACATTAAAGACTACTCGCATATTTCATAAAAGCTCTTTTAGCGGAGGTAAAAAATGATTAGCTTTAGCATCATTCGGCATGGAATCCAACTTAGGGCCCCATTAAATTCAATTATTAGCTTTTCATAAACATTTTCACACGCAGCCCAGTTGAAGTGCCTATTATCGTAGGCTCTCATATTCTATGTAGGCAATGTAAACATGCTTAATGGAAATGGTTCGCTCTTAGCTAACATTTTATCAATGAATTGAGTGACTTGTATATGCATGTATATACTGTTGTGTGGCAATACCCGAGGTGATTTAAAGAAAGACGCACTGTGATCTGTTGACTTCGAGAACGTTATAACTCTTATTGCGCGTTTTTTTTTTTTTTTTTGCTGACGAAGCAGTCTCAGATATGTGGCGCCTCAGGATTCAATACAATAGGCTAGCTATGTGCGAACAAATGCAAAACAAAGCAAGCGCGAAATGCCATGTGCCATACGGGCACATATGCACATAGGTGCCCATATGGCACCTATCTGCCGCCTTTTTGCAGATATTGGTAATCTGAACATCCCAATCCACATTAGACTCATAAGTGAAGCCTAGATACTTAAAAGAGATTACTTTATCTAATGCGGTGTTTCCAGAATTACTCGGAAATTGTCATAATCTGCAATTTTCTTACAGTGAAAGATGGTGTACCTTCCTTTATTTTTATAAATGATGGGCTAGCCCATCATTAATAATGGTTTAGCAGGCATCAGCTGATTCCTGCTAAACCATTTTTCAGCATTAACTAACTCATTTGTTATCGATGCTCTAGTTCATCCAGATTGTGGAGGCCGTCGGTCATTCAAGCTGAAGACTGAAGCTGAAGACAACACATTATATAATTCCCTATTGTAGTATCTCTATGAAACGGGCCTGCATGCCTATATTTAGTTCCACGTTGATGTTATTCCGCGTTGCAATCCAAGCGAAAAACAAAACAGAATGGCGTCGGCATGACCTGAAGTGAGGCATTGATTTAGAATTTGGAAGGCAGCTTCACAATCACCTGACTAGGCAAAAGGCGTAGCCAAGGTCCGTTGCTTTTGAAGACGGGCTACAATAAAGGAACTGCTATCGCTGTGCGAAAGTGGGTATAGTCAGGTTGGTTTTATTGCGATAGCAACTATCTGGACACTCCAAGTCAATTTTCGCCACCATCGTCGGCGTCCTTAGCGGCGTCGCTGTGAGGGTGCGTAAAAAGTCCAAGTGCGAAAAGATCCTATTGTGCCCTGTACGCCGTATCGCTGCGGGAGCGGGGGGGGGGGGGGGGGGGGGAGCCATAAGGACGGTGGCTTGATGAGCGCCCAATGCTGATGGTCACGCGATTCAGCGCGCTAGGGGGTGCATGAGAGCGCGGTTGTGAGATATTCGTGCTTTCTGTCGAACGATGTGCAGCAGCGATATTAAAAGCAGACTCATATGAACATCTCTGTCGGAATAAACAGTGAGTTTAAGGCCACTTTTCTAAGCCAAAGTTTTGCGGCATTGGTCCGCGGCATGAGTACCTCCCGAACACACGCACGGCGAATATTGCCTATTTCCTTTGTTGCAATAAGTTTGGCGTCCGCGTTGGTGTTACTCTTCGTCAAGAAAAATATATTTTCTTCTAAAGACTCAAAATAAATACAACACGAAAACGTCTTGTCTGCTATAATATTTCATTAGATCACAAAATTAGGTTTCCACTTCCAAAAAGGAAGGACACTGCTCAATTTTTCTCCGGTAAGCGGGAAGAGCAAAAACAGGTAATTTTTGCAGCCCCGCGGACTCGATATGATGTATGTTGAGTCTGCAAGTTGCCGAGTTTAGTGGGTGGCTTCCGTTCTGCTCGAGGCAAATTATCTTCGATGGAGATAACAAGAACATATTCGGAATATTGAAATGTCTGACAACTTCACCGAGCCAGAAAACTTACTCTTCCTGGGCTTGGTTTATTCAATCGCCTCGAGCTAAACTCCAAAAACTGCACACACAAAAAAGGCAAGAAAGGTGGTTTTAATGTGGTTCCGGAGACTTCGAGATGCCTGCACACGATAATAATGAAACGACGTTTCATGAGGAATGTTCCACACAGAATTCATTCGAGGTCTAAATTATATTGCTTATACGGTTTAGAAAGATTATTGGCAAGGTTTGTTTATACTTCTGAAAATGTATGAGAGATCTGCTTAAGAAAATTCAATAGGAAACCATGGCACTAAAGGAACGTTTTTGCAGTTCTAAGTATATTTAGTACCCTGCGTTTATATATAGTATACGTTTCGTGACTGATACAGGCGTCAGCTTAAATCCTGCAATAGGGAACGTAATATTTTTAAAAGAGTGCACCGACAAAACTTTTGAAAGGTTCAAGTGCGACGAATACTGTTTAGGTGAAGCTTCTGTGATGTTTGCGGAAGGACTTACCGCGCGGCGAGACGAATGAGTTTGTTTAGAATTATGAACTGTGGGCGGGCGCTGTCGGCAGATGTCATTGCCGTTGAAATTCACAGCCCGAAGGCTGCAATGACGGCACGAGACTGAATAAAAAGCTTACTCGCTGCGACTAAGCAGGTGTTCCCTTCTCCCTTGCAGAACCCGTTCGTATGTGCGAGGAATCAACAGCATGGGCAACGCTGCGTCGTAACGTGGTCAAAAGAACGATAGAGATGGGAAAGCGGGAAGTGGTTCCGAAATTCTCCAGATGCAATGATGATAAGACACTATTTATGTCATTGCCATCAGTGCGATAATCAACGTGGCACTACGACTTTCTACGACAAAAACAAGACAAATCTTTCTTTGATACCAAGTACAACCGCTGAAAACGTCGCTGCCTGCCAACGCACGAGTGGGAGATAGTAACTTTGAAGATGATTTTGATGAGGACAAGGAAAACTCGTTGTGAAGCATGAAGCCTTGGCCGGTACAACGTAAAACTATTCTAATCTGTTTTTATTCCAAATCGACCATTAGCTCTCCGTGATAGGTCAGAACGGCTCCAGCTCTGCCCATATGGGCGGGGCGGCCGATTTGGAATAAAAACAGATTGGAATAGTTTTACGTTATACTGGCCAAGTTTTCTCAAATAATTAAAAGTTACCGTAAGTGAAGCAGCGGCAATAATTAAAGGAGGCGGTCTTCACAAAATATCTGGGGCGATATTTGCGTTATCACTTCCAACGCTACCATGAGGGGCAGACACCCGAGTGTTGGCAAACACTCCTAATTAAGAAAAGGTTTGTGAACACGGGTCTTGATAACTTTTACATATTGTTTGAGCAGGCGGACATTCCATACACTACAAACCACAAGTTGCAAATAGATGATCAACAACATTGTCCGTGATGCACGTCCACTTCGAATCCTGAGACTAGCCCCGTCTTCGATTTATCAGTCTTCATATTTCGCCACTGACCACGTTCGAGTTCCGCATAGTTTTAAAATTAAATTATGTGGTTTTACGTGCCAAAACCACGATCTCATTATGAGGCACGCCGTAGTGGAGGACTCCGGAAATTTGGACCACCTGGGGTTCTTTAACGTGCACCTAAATCTAAGTACACGGGTGTTTTCGCATTTCGCCCCCATCGAAATGTGGCCGCCGTGGCCGGGATTCGATCCCGCGACCTCGGGCTCAGGAGCCCAACACCATAGCCACTGAGCAACCACGGCGGGTTCCGCATAGTTTTACCTTTGAATGCAAGGAAGTGAGTGTTTGGGAATATAGCACATGATGCGCCCTTGCACGTGCATATATCTGAAAACTGATGTTTGCCCGAGCATTTCTGGCAAATGCAAATGACCTTGGCTCAGCCTGGCTTCAATTCCACGGTTGTAACATGTGTTTATTTGATTTGCGCGAGGAACTTCTGAGGAAAAATTGCGATATCTCGCACAGGTGATTGTTCGAAATTGAGTATAGCCTCAAGGGGAATAAAATCTGATACCCTTTCGAGACTGACTTTCTGGGAAAAAATTATGCAATACGGCAACTGATGTAACACCGTACTTGGTGTTTCTGCTGACAATCAATTAATTAATCAGTCAATCAATCCAGTCCGTCCGTCCGTCCGTCCGTCCGTCCGTCCGTCCGTCCGTCCGTCCGTCCGTCCGTCCGTCCGTCCGTCCGTCCGTCCGTCCGTCCGTCCGTCCGTCCGTCCGTCCGTCCGTCCGTCCGTCCGTCCGTCCGTCCGTCCGTCCGTCCGTCCGTCCGTCCGTCCGTCCGTCCGTCCGTCCGTCCGTCCGTCCGTCCGTCCGTCCGTCCGTCCGTCCGTCCGTCCGTCCGTCCATCCATCCATCCATCCATCCATCCATCCATCCATCCATCCATCCATCCATCCATCCATCCATCCATCCATCCATCCATCCATCCATCCATCCATCCATCCATCCCGCAAACCTCGCTGTCCATCTCGCCCGCCGACCCACCTGCTTGTCTGCCCGTCCATTCGTCAGGTGCAGAAGACGCTTAGCCGTACGTACAACATGGACAGCGAGGTTTGCGGGGCATACATAAACCAAGGCCTCGGGGAAGGCACTGTTTTGTTACTAAATTAAATATAAAAGAATAATATAGTTCAGGGAACACTGGAATATTTGCTGATGAAGCGAGACAGGGTATTCGGAAGATTCTGGATTAGGGTTGGCCGTTATCATCACCCTTTTTTATGATATTCAACAAACTCGACAACAACTACAACAAGCTAGACAGGAGGATAGATACAAGTCAGTAAATGTTATCATCGTTCATACAAACGAGGCTATTTGGTATTCGAGTAGCGTCTTTCTGATTTAATAATGCGGAGAACATTGTTTTGGTAGTGGACAGTCGCAGAAATATTGAGCTTCTTGAATATATGTGGACAGAAGGGCGAAGTTGTGGGATGTAAACTTATTTTGAAGAAACTGATCTCCATTGTGTTTAGCGGTACGACAGATCAGCCGGTCGCTATGCAGGGCTATACAGGGGGTCGCAATGTAGGTACAGCTTAAGACATACCTAAGAATTAAGCGCAGTCACAAACAGGGAAACGCATGGCGGCATACAGAAGCGCTACACAAGCGCTTGTGTGTGTCTCCTTGCTTATTTTTGTCTGTGACAGAGAAATGATATAACAAGAGTAGATAAGTGCAGGTACGGAGAAGTTCTAGTAGACTGTCGCAGGAAACACGCAGCTATAAAAGCGTTACGAGATAAAGAGAAAAACATCAAAGCTAAAGGGAGAAGGAAAGCGACCTAATGAAACAGCACAATGGGCGTAGAACAAGCTTGAAGTAGCACGAGGTGTATGACAAGACGTAATAATTCCTAGGCTTACGTTTGCTAACTTGGGGCTGTGCTTAAAATATGATTTGCAATCAACCGCAGATCAGAGGGCTGTTGGCAGACTAGCGCTAGGTGCGCATCGAAAAACCAAAATGAAGCCGCACAGGCCGACGTGGGCTGGGCGTCTTTTGAAGTTCAGGAATGCTCAGACCAATATTTCTTTCGATAAACTACTAAGGAATATGAACGCAAATAGATGGGCAGTTACGACATTTAGGAACGTGCACAGGAAAATTCACGCAGAAACTCCTCCGGCAGTTGTCTGTGCGTAAGATTGTGCCACTTTCTCATCTCCACGCAGCCCGATGTCATGGTATTGTCATGAGACTGCGCGCAATGTGACGAAGACGACGTTGGCCACTATGGTGAAGAAAACGATGATTGAAAAGATAGTCTTTCCGCCACATTGGCAGTGAGGCAGCTCGCTGTAATTAGTTTGTAAATATATTTTCATTTATACCATTTCATTTTTTCAATATATTTTCATTTTGGCGAAGGTGCTGGGAACTCCGAAACTCTGCAGCGGTCGTGTCCTGGCAAGTTCCACCAAGTCAACAGGCGGGGATATTGCGTCAACCGCAACACCAGCACCCCAGCCGGTGGTCTTGATCCAACCCCGCGACCTTGGCTCTTTTTGCGGCACCGACAACGTCGGCGTCGATGACTAGCTTGGGAATTACGAGCGCGTCACAGCGAACAATCGGTGGGACCCGACAATGTAATGTCTGCTACCGGCACGGTAGTTATCTCTGTTCAAGATAAAAGACTTGACTCGGATAAAACCGAAGAGAATGTTCATTCCACTCTGTGCGAACGCCGCTCTTCCCGTGACCCTCTCTGACCCAGCCCAGTTGTCGCACCGGGACTCTTTCGTAATGCGCGTAGGGGGCGCTGCTTGTAGGTTGGCTTTTCTGGGCTATGATACATCCCCCCAGACTTTTATTCAGTCTGCACTTGGCCGACGACGAAATCTGAAAAAACCTTCGGCAGGGTCTTTCGGGCTTGACGGTCCGGGTTTCGCCGGGCATTCGGTTGAGATGGTTCGTTGTTTCCAAGTGAAGAGGATCTAGACCCTGTGTTGTCACCCTGGGTTGTACCTGTTGGGATGATGCATTCGTCCCAGTCTTCGAGTGCTGGACTATGTTGCTGACCTACTTTGATGCGTTTGAAAAACGACGCATTTCTTAAAACCCTCCTGCCCTCTCACTCGGCAGTTACAGCTGTCCCTTAATTCTCGTCACCCTGTAGGGGACAGGCTCGTAGGCTGTCTCATGGGAGAGAGGCGAGTGTCGCTTTAGCAGTACTGCATCTCCCGATTGAATTAGAAGGAATTCGTTTAGCTCCGCGTCATCTGTCTGGGACCCTGGTCAAAAAACATTAGCAGACACCATTGAGTCAGTTCAGAACAGGTCAGCACGTTTCATCCTATCAAACTATTCTAGCACAGCTAGCGTTTCTTTAATGAAGTCAAACCTTGTCCTTGTTAATTTGCAGCTTCGAAGAAAGATTTCCCGTCTCTGCCTTATTCAAAAAATCTTTAATCAAAATAACTCACTTAAACAAGAATTTATTTCAGAACCTTCGTACATGTCGTCGCGTCTTGATCATCGGCTTAAAGTGTTCATTTCCTTTCTGTCGCACAAGTGTTTTCTCCGATTCATTTCTGTCAAAAACCAGTGCGGAGTGGAACCGCCTTCCCCCCTCCATCGCCTGCATCGAGGAGGCATCATATTTCAAGATTGCAATAACTGATCATATGTTGAGTTTATCCCTCTAAATACTACTAATTGTTTGACCATGTTGTTTTGTTATCGTTTTTTTTCTAACGCTATCAATCATCTACTATTGCACTATTATAACGATTACATGTGCTGACTTGACCAATTATGCATTTATTTTGCCGATATAAGGCGTCACGGGACGGACAGATTTAGCTTGTAAGTATTCCAAACAATACTTACGCATTAAAAGGATTAGATTATAAAATACAATAAATTAACCAAGAATACACCTTGGCTTGTTCCCACGTTTAACGCGGCACTTCTTTGCCTAACGCCTCAAGAGTTTTTGCCGCTTCAATTCGTGCAGACCAGATAGGGAAGAGCAGCTTTGCCGTCAACGATTCCTAGCTTGAGTGAGAGTCTAATATAGCGAGCACTACTCACACGATATCTTGTTGAGCTACGTGTTCACTGCCACAACTTTCATCTCGAAAAACTAACCAACTAACTCTGCTTACTTGAGCTTTTGGAGAGGGCTCATCTATTAAATTTCGCGCTTGATTTCCGACACGGAACCAAGTAAAACGTATACCATCTTGACGCGCTCTTGGGACGCCTCACGCAAAACAAAATACGACTCAGTGCGCCTGAAATTGGCGACCCGCGTTCTCCCATGGCTCGTCATCAACATCAGTCGAGCGAGACAAGTTAAGCAACGTGAGCAACAGCGCTTCGCTCGCTTACCATGATGCATAGAGCCGGCGCCATCGAGCCTACAGCGAACGGATTGCAGCTCTGGGGCCCCCTAAAATGTGTGAGTCGCCCGAGTAAAAAATGCTTCTTGCAGAGCAGTAGCAGTGCTCCCGAAATGCCATGCAATGGCTACGGGGCCTCGTGAGCACTCTCAGAAAGGCGCTGCTTTCCTGCCCTTTGCGGGGTGCTTCCAAAGCGACCTACTAACTTCCCCGCAATGAACAATCATGGCGGACCGATTTTCGGCGCGTTAATAAAGCGAAGCTTTCTTTGTGAAAAATCAGGGCAGCTGGTTTGAGACACTGTCTCCGCCTTTCCTTCTATCGCTGTACGAAGCTTTGTTCGCTGCTTAAGTGGGGATGTACATCTTATTTGCCTTTCAGACATGGGTCGCCAAAATCACGCCCGAGTCGACTCACTCGGACAATCCGCGAGTTGGAGCCAGAGTGAGCCAGGTTGAGTAGAATTTTGTAGAGTTCGTGTCCGAGTGAACTCAGATGAGTAAAACTTCGGGGAGACTGAGTTCCAGTGAGACCGGCTGATGTTGACCTATGTTGTTAAATAATGTGCAATGTGTAATCGCCTTCAACGAACACATCCGTAGGTGCTGTTCCCTTGTTCCATCACTGTAATTCGATAGTGCGCCGTATAACTGACAGCAGTTGTTTGTTCCTTACGGGAACTCCCATGTTGGCCGGACGTCCAGTTGTGAACGGCATAAGTAGATGTATACGGACTAGATGCAAACTTTATAGTTTACGTTGGTTCGAAGTAATACAATATTGGGTATTAAATTGGAAATTGAAGGCAGTTTTTCTTGAGTATTCATATTGGATTGAATTCGGAAATTTCATTATTCGAATATCCCGATTGTTTACCAATAGTTATTCTCACCAATGCAATGACACTGTTCTATGCTTGGCTTCAGGGCGAGTGCCCACAACAATGTTCTCAACATCGTTGAGGACATTGAACCTCCCCCCCCCCCCCCCCCCAACTTTCTCACGTAGAAGCTGTCCGTAATAGCAGACGCAAATCAATCACAGCAAAATCTGCCGGCAGTCACGGCGGTCAACATTATTCCAACATCCTACACCACGCCATCTCTCATATCCCTGCAGTGTTGCCTTCGGACCTTGGACCCCATGAGCCAATCAATCAATAATCATTGGCGAGAGGCTGTCAATAAATTCTGCGCTGTGACATTGTTCAAATCACGCAGCGGGATTTTAGTTGCATCATTTCCCGATTGATCCATCTGTGCAGTTCACATGAATGACAACTCTCCGGGTGACATCATCGCTGCATTTTCTGCCTTTGTCGTGATGTCATTAGTTGTCACTTGGGCTAATGAAGTCACCTTGGTAGCGCTCATTATTGTGCTTAGCGTGGGCTCTTTGTGCGTTTGATTTTTCGTTGCTGCCATAAAGACGTATAACAGAATGCGCACACTAATAAACTGAGCAAAGCGAGCGCCGCGTATAGGAGTCGTTGATATCATAGCACCCGCCGCGGCCGCTTAGTGGCTACGGCATTGCTTTGCTAAGCCGCGAAAACACAGCGTAGGGCGGACCCTGTCCCCGCCGCACGTGGTTTTCAAGATGCAGCAGCCCGAGCGGGCGAACGCGGTGTAGAACGCCCTCCTCCTTTACTATACCCTCCCTCAGGAGCGTTGCGCGTGACTGGAAGACGTGCGCTTCCTTCCCTCTCCCCTCCCTTGCGTGCGCGAGCCTGAGCCGCGATCGCCGGCTCACCCTAACATACTTTCACATGCACATACAGCACACAGCGCGCAGCGACGATTTTATCGCCCTTGAATTTTGCTCGGAACTTCATGGAGACGACGACGTCAGAAATGGCCTGGAGTGTCCATATATTTGCTATCGCAATAAAAAGTCGCAGTTTGGCCCGAAAGGCTGAGCATCGATTGCGATTGCAAATTAGTGCACAGCTATACGAAGTAAGGATAGTAGTTTTATCGGCCGTATAAACTAGTAAGCATAGGCATACTAACTAAATGAACAAGCATGGCCTCACGCGCGCACAAGCAAACATGAACACATCTCACTCGATGGCCGCGGAAACTCGCTCGAAGCGCTATAGTTAGTAAGCGCGACAGCAGCAGCGAGCGAATTGACCTTCGTGCCGCCGCTCGCATAAACGCGAACTAAGCCGTGAAGACACAGCGCAGGGCGAACTCTGCCCCCGCCGCAGATGGCTTTCAAGATACAGCCGCCCGGGCGGGCGCGCGGGCCGTAAAACACGCACCTCCCCGCCTCCCATTCCCTCCACTCCCATCCCCACTCCCGGAGCCTTGCAGCCCGGTGGGCGTGCACGGCCGCCGGGCGCTGGCCTAGCGGTAGAGCATCCGCCTCGTGTGCGGGAGGTACCGAGTTCAAATCTCGGAAACCCACCGGACTTTTCTAATGGCTAGAGATGTCCCCTGGCCTGTTGCTGGCTCTCGTGGGGGTTCACATCTCGAAAAGGGTGCCCAACAAAGATTGACGACTTATCTTTGGGCGCCTGGTTGGACAACCACAGACGGCCTTGTTGAAGAGCATCCGCCGCGGCTGTGGGAGGCAAGTGCTGCCGCCGGCTACCTACCGGTAAAATACGTATAAGCGCGCTCCCGGCCTGGTGCTCGGCCATTATGTTACCTCAATGCTTGGAAAGAGGCGTTTGCCTCCATCCCGAAGGCGTCCCCACTTCAATAGGTGCATTTGCGGCGCCACATGGGAAATCGCCGCCATGGGAGCGGCCCAAACATCCTTTTTAACGCGATAACGTTAACGGCCCCGTGTCGCAGAAAAACCGGTGTCGGCGTCCGTGGCAGTGAAAATCATCCCGAACCACCCCCACCGCGCAGGCCCTTCGCATGGCGCAAGGTGAAAATTGAATTTCTCACAGTGAAATTCGTCAGAAAAATGGTAAAGTACGACTTAACCACAACCTACAGATATGGTGGCGTCGGATTGTAATTTGAATGTACGAGAAAACATAATTCTGTTACGAGGAACCTCAAACACAAACCCGTTTTCCAGCATTTCTACCATACCAAAAGCGGCGCGCGCTCGGATAGATTACTTGCGAAAATCATATCCAGATGGCGCTCGCATCCTCGGCAGGTCAAATTGGGAAATTGGGATACGCGTGCGCGTCGGGGCAATAGCAAAGAACTAATAAAATAATAATTAAAAAACATCCTAGGGCCTTCACATTTTAATATAAGACGACTTATATTGCCCCTGGACAAACGTCTTCCCTACAATGCATTTCTGTTTAAAGTGAAGCCGATTTTAAAGGGATCGGTATAAGCTTGGTAAGCTGGCTTTCCCACGTTCTCTGTTGCAATGAAGTTTACTCAAAGAAAAATGTGATGCGAACGGGGCCCGATAACGCTATCGCGTTCCACTCTTAAAGGGGAAGCTTAAGCGTCCTCCATTTTTTTTTTTTGTGCTCCCGAGGGTTTCGGCGGGAACTTAAGGCGCAAACCCTTTTCCCAAGCGTATCACCCCTGTGGGAAGCCGAACGCCAGGCCGGGGTACGTACGCTTGTGCCCATTTGAACCAGTGGGTGCCCAGCGGCGATGGGAATCGAACGCCAATGCATTTCCCCGCAAAGTTCGGGAATTATTATCTAGAAAGTGGTGTCTTCCTGAGAATTCGTTCCAAAATTCTAGCCGTGGAGTTCGCAAGGCGGATCGCCTTGTGAACTCCACGGCTAGAATTTTTAAATTGCAATATGGTCCATAAGGTAATTAGTTGAAACCTTCATTTGGGAATTTTTGCTAATTAGTCGATTATGCATTTCAATTTTTGTGCAAGTAATGTCCTCCTCTTTGAGTAGACCAGCTCATGAACTAGACTTGTGTGATCCACCACAGGCAACCTTTAAAAAATTTTGAAAGCGTTCGCTGAAACACCCGTATATATACACACACATACACCTTTTGCCAGGAAAGAAAGGAAATGAGCTAAGTTGTAGGGTGAGGGGAGAACGCCTGTCAAGCGATTTCGCTTTTAGGGCTTCCTGGAAACTGTCCGGAGCAGACGGCGTAAGTGGCGCCGGAAGTAACAGCACGCGCCGTAGTGTACCATGCAGACGTTAGGAGCAATGCTTAGACAAGACTGTAAACGAACATCCAAATGTTTTTTTCGCCTTCGTGCGGCAGCGTCAGAGATAGTGCAGGATGTCCCGCGTGAAATGCACGGAGTTAAAAAGACACAGGCAACACGGATTCGTACGAAAGCCACTGCATGTGGTCAGCAGCAATGTGGCGACGTAGTGCTTTTCCTAATTCACGAATGAGTAAACAATCTTGAGCTAACTTTTCAAATGTTGATTAGCCGTCCCACGCTTGACGCAGAACCATCGGAATATAAAAGCACGTTGGAGCCCGTATGCTCACTCCTCCAGTGTGGCTCGGAAACACGGCGTGAGGGAATCAATAAAACGCGCGGTGACCCTGTGGTTGCATAGACGTGACATGTTGCTTATTTGGTTTGACCGCTAAGTTCGCGCAGGAAGTGGTTTCGCTTCTCGCCTAGAATCGGGAATTCGCTATAGTTTTGTCACAGGGGTAACTAGTGTGCGAAAGCCGACAATTGGACCTGCTGCTCCAGGCGAAGCTGAAGCGTGGCCACGGATGCCTTCCACCTCCAGGAAAGACGGAATGCTCAATTTGCGTGCCACCAGAGCAAGGCTGGGATAATACTGGTTCATTCATGGCGTACGTGTTTGACAGGAGAACTATAGATACACAGAAGATCATCCACATGTTCTTTTTTTTTTTTCGAATGATAGTCCTGAGTGATTTATTCACGGTGCTTAACATTCCAATGTGATAGCGGGGGCTACAGGAGATACGTTAGCGGAGGAACCCCCGGATAAGTAAACAAGCTTTCTCACATTCCGCAGCCCCCGGAGTGCGACAGCTAAACTGTAGAAGGTAGTATTGCGCAGGTAAATGCATTTGTTACTTTTATAAGTGTCTTAGTTTGGGCCTTGAAATCAGTATCTTAAGAGACTGATTAACTGAGATAACTAAATAATCGCTACTAATTGCCTAACTACGCAGGCTGCAGAACGTACATTTATACGCGGGCCACTTGTCGACAAGAAGCAGTTGTTCTCGTACGCCTGAAAATCCTCAATATATATGCACCTTTAAACTGCGTTATACAGTGTCATGACCGAGAGCAACTACGCGGACCAGACGTTGCTGCACGAACGAGTCTCGGCGGCAGGCACTTACGTAACAGCCGGCGGAGAAACGACGATTTGCCCTGCGCAGGCATTTTCTCTCAGAGCGAGCAGGCGAAGACAAAAGCTCGTAATGAGGGAAGAAGCCGCTTCGGCTTCCGTCGCCACGCGCAGCAGCGGACAATGAGCGGCAAACTTTCTCGTCTCGCCATTTACGAGAAGACGAAACAGCGCTGAACAAGAGGACGAAGGGAGAGCACAGACACCAGCGCGCTGGTGTCTGTGCTCTCCTGTATTCGCCATTTACAGCGCTCTGGCTCGTATGCGGGATGTGGCCAACAGCTCCGACTCGCGACACGCGGCTTGATAGCCTCTGTCGTGGCCGACACACCGGCGTCGAAATAGCGTTTTTTGTTCGTTATATGCTCGTGCGCCCGCACAATTGTCGCACAGTGCAGCGGTCATTTCAACTATACGCCGTATCCGCAAGGGCGGTGGCGCGTGCTTCGCCCCAGGCTTAAAACTCACGCGACAGCTGTTTTGCTCGGTCTGCGAATTTAAAGAGAAGCTTTTCCTGTATTCTCAAACATTTCTCGACTCGAAGCTCTTCATCCACTCCACCGGGCTGATCACAGTGCTGCTCTTCGGCTGAAGTTGACGCAACGCTCCTCAAGAATTGCTGTGGGGCGTGAATGAAGCGCAGTGACCACTTCTGTCAGAGGCGGCGCTACCAACTACTTTCTCGAGTCGAGGAGGAGTATGCAGTGGAGGAAAGTTCTATAATACGGGGGCTAGCCGCTTCCTGCGGTTTCGAGCTATGTACGTATATAAGCGCTATTGAGCGCGCAGGGGCTCATTGATGTCGTCAAAAACGGCGCGATCCCACAACTCATGAAAATTGGTCCACATGATGCATTTCTTTCTTTCCTTCTTTCTTTCTTTATTTACTTATGCGTTTCAATTACATTCACGATGGTTGCTTTCTAACCCGGTTCGCGCAGCATAGCGGCCTGACGCTCTAATAATTAGGAAACGGACGCATGCCAAAGCGCGAGGCACATTGTGCGATTTGCGCGCGATCCGTCTTACGACTATTCGCACCAATAGCCGCACCCGACAGACTCCCAACAGGTTCCGACCACATGCGGCGTCGGATCTCACGCCGCACGCGGGACCATAGGTTGTGTCACGTGCTGCGACTTGGGCGAAAAAAAATCTGTGCACTCGTATACGAGTGCACAGATTTTTATACGCGTCGCAATGCGATTTTTAGAGGGCTCATTTCACATGAGTGCGACTTCAACGATGTGGCTAGTGCGACGCCCAGGGTTGCTTGCTGCCAGATTTTGTGGCATATGCCGCATAATTTTTCAAATGTAACGAAAGACCCTGTGCGTTGTGATATCATTGACCTGTCTTTAATAGGAGCAAATAATACGTTTGTTTTGTAAACTAAAAACGCCTCTTTCCTCGATACAGCATTTGACCGTAGTTGCATATTCTTTAAATTGCTTCGTCCGTAAAAGCATGCCACGCTACAACTGTGGCGTTTTCGTACGCCGCTAGTAGCTTGTACGCAACCAACCAGAAAGTTGGGACGACACCAATGGCCATGTCTTCTAGTGAGTGACATCTCGTAGTATTTACAACTAACAGCGTCTGTAAATAACCGAAAGGCTCGCAAACGTACGAACCATCAGCACCCAAAGACAACACGTGCAAAAAGAACAAAAATCATTGGTTGATTAGAGACATATAGCCTGTCAACAAATGCATAGAAATCACAGAACTGAATTTAATCTACCAGTTTATATCTGCCTTGTTCGATTGTTGGTGCTGATGGTACGGACCACTTGTGCAATACACGGCTCCATTCATTTCGTTACACTGTCCAGGTCTTATTAAGCGACAAACGCCATTAAAAAAAAAAAAAAAACGCGAAATAGCTCTCGCGGCTGTCGGCGCAATTTCGAAGAAAAATCGCAGCTTTCGCTGCGATCGGTGCGACCAACTGCTTGGTCGCAGTCGCACAGGGGGTGTCGACACCTGCGACGACGATTAAGCGAGTGAAATCGCACTTGCGGTGCGATGAAAATCGCATCGTGGGAAACAAGCTCAACTCACTGGATGTATAGCCATACCGGGTCGCCCGACTGCCGTGTCGGTCGGGCGGCCGCAGTCAATGACGGTGCCGCTAGCGGAAACGTCAGGGCTCCTTGGCAGACCCGGAGGGGCGGGGCCGGCGCTCAAGTTCCCCGCCGCTCCGATCACGCCGGTGCTTTCTTAAAGCGACGCTTTCTTTGCCCCTTCCTTGGACTTTCCCACTGCTGCTGCTGCTGTCGCTGTCTTGCACGCCGCGTCGTGAGGTGGTCAAGAGCGTGTATATACATACAGGCATCGAAACAGGCATCGCAGGTCGAGCATACTGCGCAGGATGTTAAGGGGGCCGGGCCGCGACGGAAGCGTAGGTAAGTGGCGCAGTGACGGGTGGTTGGTGAGTCACAGGCGGGAGGGCCTCAGCAACCTGGGTCCGAATGACGTGTTGAAGGTCCGGAGCCAAAGACTGCGAAGGCTCGTGCGTGAGCGGTAGCAATGAAAGCTGACGCGCTGCCTCTTCCCGGATAAAGTCCTTGATGGTAGACAGCAGCGGCTGTTGATCGGCAGGGTGTGCAAGCTGGATAGTGTGACGTCATGAGGGCTTGGCGGGCGATCGTGCGCTGCCTACGCAACTCGTCAAAGCTCTGACACAAGGAGACGAGTGCCGCGATCGTGGTGGGATTTCTCGCGAGCAGCATCTAAAAAGCGTCGTCCTCGATGCCCTTCAGTATGTGCTTGATTTTCTCCGCCTCCGCCATGGTGGGGTTGACGCGGTTGCACAGATTAAGCACATCCTCGATGTAGCCCGTGTAATTCTCCCCTGGATGCTGCGCACGTTCACGCAAGCGCTGCTCTGCGCGAAGCTTGCGGGCCCTAAGCCGACCAAAGACGTCCGAAATGGAAGTCTTGAAAACAGACCAAGTGGGAATGTCGGTCTCGTGGTTGCGATACCACAGCTGCGCGATGTCCGCGAGATAAAACATGACGTGAGTCAACTTCGTTGAATCGTCCCATTGGTTATTGGCGCTGACCCGTTCGTATGTCGCCAACCAGTCTTCAACATCGGAGTCACCTGAGCCGTTGAAGATCGGCGGATCCCGCTCACGGTACACGGCGCCGCAGCTGGCAGGCGCTGCCGAAGGGTAAGTCTGAGTCGAGGTGTCGTTGACCATCATGGGTGCAGGAACCGAAGGGAGTGTCCAGGAGCGGAGTTCCAGGTTGGTGCGGGGGACTCAGCACCTCCACCAAATGCCGCGCGATTTATTGACGTGTGAACGTCAAGGAACGGCGACAAACGACAGGCGAACGTCAAGAAGCGGCGGGACGACCAGCAGCCAAAATCCAGGCAAGCGCAAGCACGGGGCGCGTGGTTACCACCAACACTGTGGCTTGCTTGCTGACTGTTTCGTCGTCGTCTTGTTACAACATGTCAAACATGTCAACATTACAACATGTCAAAAGCGCGGTAGAGAGGAAAGGCGACGTGAGAAACTCGTTTGAACTTTTACATTGCGTCGCCACAATACGCTCTAGACAGCTGTAATTATCCGTGACCTCCCGCAAAAGCATTTGCAGAAACTGCCGCGCTTACCTTTGTACTAACGCGCAACAGTCCAGAGGGAAGTTGGATAGAATTGTAGAGAGGAGATAAAAAGAGGAGGGGGGTAGGACCGACGCACATAAACACTTCTGTGGCTGCCACGATAGTCTTGTGACAATGTCGTCGCTTGATGTCACGGGTTCGATCCCAACCGCTGCAGCCGCATTTCGAAGGGGATGAAATGCAAAAAACCATCGTGTACTCAGGTTCAGGTGCACGTTAAAGAATCCCAGGTGGTGAAAAATTAAAACGGAGTCACTCAGTGCCGCGTATGTCATAATGAGATTGTGGGCTTGACCCCTAAAGCCCCATAATTTAATTAAAGTTTAACACTTCTACCATGCCCAGGTGGGGAAAATTAAACCGGAGTCACTCACTGCCGCGTCTTTCATAATGAGATTGTGGGCTTTAGACGTAAAGCCCCATAACCTAATTAAAATTTAGCACTTCCGGCACGATTCGTTGCGCCGTGTGAGGCAATTACAGTGCGTGCTAACCTTCTCGTAGGTTATTAACAATGACGCACGACATCGCCTCAAACAAACACGTCTCGCTGTGTGTTCTGTATACTACGCAGACAAATAGCAGTGGTGCACGCAAGGCAACGTTTAACATCAACTCACCACTCTCGTATTGCACTAAACGCTGAAGGAAAACATTCGCCGTAAACATCACCGCCAATCATCGTCAGTCAACGCAAACAGTACAGAAAGCTTCGCTTACATCTATTCCCACAGTGCTTGGGATTCGCATAATTTTTTTCCACCAACATTCCAGACGTGTCTTGCTTATCTCGACTGCTGGCCCATTGATGCTTCCATCCACTTTAAATACAAGCGTTTCTGGAATGTGTATGTCACCTATACAGGTCCCACCAGGTGAATACCTTCGCATTCCATTGAGATGTAGTTTTGCTGAAGCAGACACATGCCTCATCGTGTGGCGAATATTTGCTCCGCTATGTTTTTTTTTCCCTTAGGCAACCAGCTCCAGGCTCAAATAGAAAGGTATTGCCCTTTGTGTTATCTTACAGAGTTTCCCTTCTAATTTATTCCTTGCCATTCTTGTAAACATCCATAGTCTTTTTTGTTCTGTTTCTGTTACTTGCATCGAATTTACTGTTTCTGTTACTCTCACTCTTTTTCTGATGAGACCTGGTTGTTTATTTACACTTTCAATTACCCCGTACTTGGTTGCGAACTTTCTTGACCTCTTTCTCTATTCTGTGTCCACACTTCTGATGTACAGATGCTTGTCCACTTTAGCTGCCCATTCATTTTCATCCATGTCTGAGTCTTTCTTCGAAACTACTTTTGCTCCGCGCTTCTCTGACTTCAAAAGAGCAACAACCCTTGTCACCTTGCCACTGCCTCATTTGTGGTTTTACCGTGGGCTCCCAAAGCCAACCGGCCTACTGAGCTTTGGTTAACTTCCAACCCCGACAGGATATCCGATTTTAAGCATAGAATGGCATTTTCGAACGTTAGCGCTGACACCATTACTCCTTTCCAGATTCCACGCACCACCTCATACTTACTGTGGCCCCACAGTGATCTGTGTTTCATTATTGCTGCATTCCGCTTGTACTTTATTTTCAGATTATCTTAGTGGGTGCTTGAGAAAATCTTTCCTTTGTTTATGTATACGCCGATGCACTTATATTGCTTGACCATGGGTATGACTTGTTGAATTGACACCACGTAATTACTAATCTCTTCATTAAAGATCATAATTCTTGATTTCTCTGTGCTAAACTTAAGGCCTAGATTTGTCACTGCATTGCCACATATACTCGCAAGTGTCTGTAAATATCTTGGATTGTCCGTTAGTAGCACTATGTCATCGGCATAGATCAGCCCGGGAGCCTTCTGTAGCACTTTTTGCCCTTTACGGATGTGAGATACATCAAAACCCAATTCACTGCTTCCCAGTCGTCTTTCTAAGCCCTTAACATAAAGCGTGAACAACAATGAAGACAGAGGACATTCTTGCTTCCTCGGTGAATTTCCACCATTTGATGACATTTTCGGCCTTCCCATACCATTTGTACTCGGTTGTCTCTGTATATCTCCCTAGCAGCTCCACGAAATCGTCATCAATGCCTTTGTGCTTGAGAATACCCTATGATATTTTCCTGTCTATACGTTATCGTAGGCTCCCTTAGTATCTAGATATGTTATCCATAAAGGTGTATTCTGAGCTACTAAAATCTAAGACGCCGTGATAGCACTCGCTATCGTCGTCATAGATTACTCGTACACTCGAAGCCGCGCGCTGCCAGTCGCTATGTTCCCACCTCTCTTATAGCCACCATAGCGTAGTACTGAGTATCCGATCTCAGCGAGAACAGTGCTGCTGCAGTGTGCGAGTTACGTTTGAAGCCAATGACGAAGGGCGAAACGAATGAGATGGAATGTTAGAAAATGCGGGCCCTCGGATCCGTACTTCTTTTCGGTCTTTGGGCCTTGATTCTCGCCCTTGAATGCGAACACAGCAGAATCATCGTTAACCTATTAATGTCCACTGCAGGACGAAGGCATCTCCCAGCGATTTCTAATTACCCCTGTCTTGCGCCATTTATACCAGCCAATTTCCTGATTTCTTCACATGACCTTATTCTCTGCCATCCTCGACTGCGCTTCCCGTCTTTGGCACCCATTTTGCAACTTTAATATACCACCGGTTATCTGCTGCACGCATTACACGGCCAAACCAACTACATTTATCTTAACTTCATGTAGAATACCGGCCGCGCCCTTTTGCTCTCTAATCCACAACGCTTTCTTCCTTACGCCTAACATTTCTAGTTCCGTAGCTCGAGATTAGAGTACCGAGTACCAAATTCAATAGGTGAATATCTTGGAACACAACTATTATTATTATTATTATTATTATTATTATTATTATTATTATTTGATGGGAAAACGTATTACATTTGACAGAAAAGGGAAAGCGAAGAGCAGGCTGGCAACTGCCACTGTAAGGGGCACAACGCCTGAGCTTCCGAGGAATCACACAAAATGGACTTGCCTTCGAATATATTATTGTCTTTGAGTTTCTAATTAAACATATACCTCAGTCGCAAAATAAAAAAAATATGGTAATTACATAGTTGTTGATGTTCACTGTTCGCAAAAACTGTGACCACCGAAGCGTATCAACTACAGGTGCAAGCAACGTTTGTATTTAAATTACTGACACCTTCAGCTTTGAAGGCATATAGTATACAGGGTGTCCCAACTATCATGCACCAAGATTTAAAAATATGCAAATGCCACGCACGCAAAAATTGCCGCGCGACTGGCCGCTCGAGGCACTTTGCTTGTATTCGCGCGCTGCTTTCACGTTCGGAAAAACACTGTTATGTAGCACGTATCGAGCAGCAAGAAGCTGCATCGGGAGTTTTTCATATTGGTCTATAAATATATAGACCAATATATAATAGATAAATAGAAATATAAATAATCTGAGTATCTCCAAGCGACGGCAAACAACATTCCCTTGGTTCTGTCCAGCTACGTGGCATTTGCATATTTTAAAATCTTGGTGCATGATAGTTGGGACACCCTGTATACTATGCTTTATTATTGCGATAGCAATTACATGGACACTCCAGGCGCATTTCTGCCGCCGCTGCCTCCATGATGTTCCGTGTAATCTCCAAACACAATAACATCGTCGCCGCGCACCGTACGCTGTATGTGCGAGTGAAAGCTTGCGAGGGTCCGCCGACGATCGCGGCTCAATCTCACGCGCGCGAGGGAGGATGCGCGCCGTCTTCTGTCGCCAGCAAGGTACGGGGGGGGGGGGGGGGGGGGCGGCCAGTGCGGCGGGTGCAGCTTACGGCGTGGCCGCCGTGTCTGGAAAGCGATCTCCGATGTGGCGGCAGTGCGCACCCGCACGGGCCTCATCTTCAAAGCGATCTGTGATGTGGACAAAGTGCGCCGAACGCCGGTAGCTTCGTGTGCACTGTGCTTTCGACGTTTAGTGCACGTTGAGTCGAGAGACAGCACAAAGGTAAATTCGCTCGCTTCTGCAGCCGCGCTTCCTCACTCCAGCGTTTTGACAGCGAGTTTCCGCGGTCATGGAGGGCGATGGGTTCATGTTTACCTGCGCGCGCGCGACACCGCGCTTGTTAATTTAGTTTGTAAGCGAATGTTTGCAACTTTATACGGCCGATAAGACTACTATGCTTACTTCGTTTAGCTGTCTACAAATTTGCTATCGCAATCGATTCTTGCGAAACTGCGACTTTTTGCACCACCCACCCGTTTACTATCGAATTAAAAGAGACAAATAATAAAAGCGCATGGTGAACTGGCAGTACCCTTGCGAATAGATTTTTTCCTTGTTCCCTTCTGTTTGGTGTAAATAGATTACTATCGCAGATAATGATGCAGAAAGTACTTCAGTTGCATAGGAAGAAGATAAAAATAATCACGTACCGTGTTGCTACTATATATGCACGGAAAGGCTATTAGTTACAACACCAGCGGAATATTCTGGGAGCGTGTTGCAGTTACACAATCACAATCATTAGTATCGTTCACACTGGTTTCGCTTACGGCAAGTCATGGCTGGTATACGGCAACGCAGCTGCTTACAATTCCCGGTGATGAGGCGGTTCCGTTTTGGCTTCTGGGAGAGAGGTGCTTGCATTCTTCGGCCGAGCGACGGCATCGTGCTCTGTTCGCTGCGAAGGGTCGTCAGCACAAGAGCGTAACGCGATCTATAATTGGGTCCGCCATATGAACGGTCTCCATGGAATGATCGACATTGGAGATAGCGCTGGCATGCGCGAGCCAGTCCAAGGAGCAGTTGGGCCTTTTCTCACGACGAAGCAGCGTCCTTCCGGAACGAGGGCCTCCGTTATTGGAAGAAAGGCATCGCTGGACGCTGGCGCCGTGTACGACTGCGCGATTGCGTGCGGGCACCGGGAGCGTGCCTCGTCGGCGGTGGCACGTCGGGCTTCGCAGCGGCGTCGTCCGCTCGCCGGCGCAAGCTGGGCACGTTTTTCAAGAAAGAGTGCAATCACCATTGTAACTTTGATGTGCGGCTTATCATAAGAAATATAGTGTAGTAAGAAATGAAGAATAACAGTGGGGCGACCGACAGCAGAGAAATGAAAATGACCAGTAAAGTCCAGTGTCCCCCGGGGTCAGTACTGGGACCCCTGTTGATACTAATATACATAAATGACTTACCGTTACACGTGTCATGGCAGATTCGTATGTTCCTGTGACGACTGCGTCGTTTATCGCACTATCACTAATTTTCCTCACCACCAAGATCTTTAAAATAATGTTTACTCTATTGAAGATTGGTTAACTCTATTCAACCACCTTTCTTTCCCTTACATAGTCGGTCACGCCAGCGTGGAAACATTGGGATCATATAAGTGCTTAGGGGTCACCTTATTACATAATTTAACCTGGTGCATGCATGTCACCAATAGTAGCTTCGGCAAACAAAACATTAGGCTTTATAAAACGTAATTTAAGTGATGCGCCTCATCACTTAAATTTGCTAGCTTACAAATCACTTATGCTAAACAACTAATGCTTTTCTTCGGAAATATGTTGACCCTTTAGCCAAGTTTTAGGTGGTTGTTTCTCGGGCATCAATCAGACACACTACTATTCTGCTCGATTGTAAATCGTCGTTCTAATATTATTATTAAAATAGGGTGATCCACCTTCCGTTCCGAACTATCTACCGTCCAATTTATTCTCGTCGTCATCTAGCAAATCCATCGAGCACATCGTGGCAATGTCAATCTCTGAATTTCTAGAAAAGCACGGCGTATTAACGCCCTTTCACCACAGATTCAGAGAAGGGCTCCCAACAGTCACACTGTTACCCACAGTCGTTCATTTCCTTGCTTCTACTAGTACTTGATAAATGTAGCCAAGTAGACCTAATACTATTATACTTTTTTAAAGCATTTCACGTTGTCCCGCATAATGAGTTAATTTATAAGTTAAAACAGATCGGGCTCCCAATTTCCAGGTGATCAGGCATTTACAAAGTCATAAGAGAACAGCGAAGAGCATCTATATTCACAATATTGTGAAGCGAGAACAGAATACGGCAGGCTACGGGTAGCGAAACAGAGTAAATCACGTCGACATCCAATATTGCGACCCCAAAAGTCGAAATTGCTCGTAGACAATAGATGACAAAACATCAAAGATTCTGTGTGGAAAAATTCGATAAATGAGTGGGCATATAAATTGCACGTGCTATACATAACTGTTTCGTATACATATAGTAAGCAAATTAAGAAAAAAAGAAGTGCAACCTAAATATTTTCGACTTAACAAACGGAAACATCACAAATAATTTTGAAAACAAAAAAATCCCGTATTTCAAAAAAACACCCCTACAAAAAGCGAAAATGTGCCAAAACTATATATCTATTGGTGTTTGATTTCGAGATTCGAAATGCAGGTACGAGAAGACATGTTTGAAGGAGTACGTAACACTGTGAAATCAGTGCAATGCTGAATAATATGCCATACTAATGGAGAAGTGTGTAAACTGGTCTTGAACCACATGTGTTAGCCAGGTGGATCATTACTTCGTGGCAATTACGGATACCTGAAAATACCAGAGTGCTATCGGATAAGCTGTTTCAAATTTACGGTTATCACCCGGCCTCATATTGATACACTATAGCACGGCCCCTGCTCTACGTCATCGGCAGGGTGGCAATTTTGGCGCGTTAACCTGTGTATTTCAACACCAGTAGGCGCATGATGGACATTAGGGCCATCAGCCCTGGTTCGGTGAGATCTTTCTTGGCGAATTCTTGGCTGGCAATTGGCCCAAATAAGGCATCAAAGAGACACTTAAGTGAAAAAGTAATTCGAGCTGTACTAGTAAATTACCCTTCTGCAATAGCAAAAACGCCGCTCTGACCTCGAGAAGAGGAACTCAGAAAAGGCGCAGAGGGTGAAGACGGGTGGCGACGCTGCCGAGAAGTTTCCGCACCAATTCACCCTAACGTGAAATATTTCGATTGCTTCTGCTAGGGCGTCGCTGATTGTTTATCGTAACGATGGACTACATTGTAGGCTAAAAAAGTCAGAGTGATCATGGCAAGTTTCGGGAACCTTCACTGAGCCAACGTTGGCCCGAATACGACAATATACTTTGAAATTTGTGACAACGTGCTGACGTAGTGACGCTGGGGTTTCATCGCAAAATGAAAAAAAAAAGAACTTTGACGTTCCTTTTATCTTTTACTAATCAACCTATTAACGCGAAATCAATGAAAATAGTCTTTTGAAAGAAGGCTTTATCAGTATAAATAGATGAACTGTTTCTCTTTAGCGTCAGTTTAAGCCCTGTTGCCCTATTAGCTATGTAGTACGCATAGGCTGATATGTCTCCAGCCTCATCTAGTAGACCCATTTGTGTGGAGGCTGCAAAGCAGATGAAGTGAAAAATAAAGCACCTTGACTGGCGGATGCAAGAGGGACCACGAGGAATTGTGAACAGCCCGAGGACTTCGACACTGCCCACAGAAGGTCGTACCGTTTACGTCATCTGATTTGCGCTAAGTGGTGCAATTTCTCTATAGTGTCAGCATAACTTGGAGGGCTTGTGAAGCGATGCTAAGAAAGGAATAAAACAATACGGAGCAGCTGCTGCAGCAAGCGTATGCAACTAGTTGGGGCTCAGGAACGACGCAGAAGGTCATGCGGTCCTTGCTAAAAACGCGAGACACAAATACATGTAGAAATTTGGTGCCACCGTTGGCGTGATCACAGTATGACGCAAGCCATGCTTCGACCTCCCAGCGCGGTGCGTGGGTCTAAAAGTCGGGAGCTGGTGTCGCGAGCTCCGTTTTCATTTTCACGACCGGCCACGAATTCTCAGGAGCCTTTTAATTATACGTGGACGTAATAAGAGAGGCAGCGTGAGGTTGTTGTGACGCAACCGCATGGGCGTGGCTATAGTCGTTAAGTACTAATAAACGAGGCCTTTTCCCTTCATTATTACCGTTTAATGACCATCCCGTGGCGGACATGACGGCCTCTCAAGCACCCGATGACCTTTGTTGCGTAGCGAGTTTATCGGAGAAGCATAAAAACCAGTTGCCATTCGAGAGAACTGGAGAGGTCAGGCTTATTGGTATCGTTAATGTTGTGTGGTGGGATAGCACTCTATTCGCGGGAAAGAGCAGCGTTTCGATAGCATGCCGCTACTGGAATGTCTGCTGTTTCGGACAGCACGCAGAAAAAAAGAGCCCTCGACACTGAACCCATTAATATTAATGGTACGAGACGTACCCAGAACCTAACTTCCGTCTGCCACAGCAACGCTTCCGTCGGAATTGTTTACTTTCCATTAAGGTTAACGTGGTTAGTCACAGACACCCTTCCAGTGTGGAGAGGTTGTTTTGATTCTGCGCTGTGTTTGTTAAGTTTAAGTGCAAACTGAACCTTGCTCCCTAACCTCCTCTGTAGCGTGAAAAATGAGAATCTGATGGAAGTTAGTCAGGATTTTGCACCTTGTATATTTAAATTACATGAGTGCTACGATCATAAGCATCGTAGTTGGAAACGTCAAGGAAAAACGTGAATATCCTGTTTCGCCCAAGGTGAGAATCGTTGACGCTAGTATAGCTTAAGCCTGAGACCCACTCGTGGTGAATATTTCTATTTCCCTTCGTTTCTAATTTCGTGCATAAAAAGTGATCTGCTGAATTGACTGAATGTAGAAAGCTTTGTTAAGTTGTTTCAACATTTCTTTGTTCTTACGATAATCATTTGTTCGGTTGCAACTACTATAAATGTATCGTACACACGATACATTTATACGATGCGATACATACGATACATATTACGATACATTTATTCCCCTGCATGGGCCAAATTGGCCTGCAGTATTGAAAAAAAAAAAGTTAACTCCACGAAACAGCACAGGCGCTGCAGAGATGCCGTATTAGAGGGCTCTGTAGTATTATAGGCCACCAAAGTTTCTTTAATGCAACGAATCATTTTTTGGGTGGGCAAAAACATAATATTTCTAGCAGCTTACCCTACAGCATCCCGAAATATTTAGGTCGCTTGAAATTCCGTAATAAATGCCAATGTATTCATCATTCCTTATGCAAGGTCGATTCACATAGGTCGCGAAGCTTCGGGCGAAAAGTGGTTCAAAACAAATTGTCACCGACATCAGCAAGGGTGGTTATGGGAGCAGCGATTGAAGCGCGACTATGTTTGGAGGGAATAGACATTGGGAAAGAAAAAAAAGCGTTTTATAATTAAAGAGAGACACAGAGATTCATTCAACGAAAATAAAGTTCCTAATCAATTTTATATACGCATGGCGAGAAAAGAAGTGACAATTCTGTTTCACTTGATTATTATCAATAAATACCTTTCTTCAGCGCCCATCGCAAAAGCGCCCATCGACAGCGGCGGGCGTTCACGCCGCCATCACTTGCAATGCAATGCAGCTCTTGAAGTGTGCAGAAAGGCGCGCTCGTAACGCTCACCTGTTGCAATACGCCTCCCTCACATGTTGTGTTGTTTTGCTTATCGACGTTTGCCTAAATTTGGTGACGCGGGTAGTTTCATTGTTTCTTAACCTGTTCAGTCAAAAGAAGCAAGTTGCGACCGCCAGATAATAATTGTTCACTTTAGTTGTTTTCGTGCGACAGCGCTGGCCGACGGGCTTCGAGTCCGACGAAAGGACGTGCACTCTACGCCCAAAGCTTTAGTCGGCCTCCAAAGAAAGTATGTTTAGTGCAGGGATGCGATTTCGACACCCGTACGGCTGACCTTTTCCTGCATCGCTTTCCGCGCTGAAAGCTCGGAACGCCCATCAAGCCGAATGGCGGGGCATTTGAATATACAGCTGTAATGGCCGGCCTCCAAAAACAAATTTCGCGCCTTTGAGAACAAAATGACGTCACTTCTGTTTTAACGGATATGACGTCACATTATTTTTTCTTACGCCGGAAGTGTTCCCTCGTCACACAGATGGCGCTAAGCCCATGAACCGCCGATGACCCGCCATGTTTTGAACGTATGGGCTTCTATGGAAGCTTCGCTACCAGGTATATCTACCTTGCCATATGTTCTTCTGGACCAGTTTAAGCAAAGCCGGTTCATATATGCCGGTTAGTGTTGTACGTATCAGAATATTCCACTTTTTATACTGTGTTACACTTACCAATGCATTGATCATACCATATGTGCTTCTGGACCAGTTTAAGCAAAGTCGGTTCATAAATGCCGGTTAGTGTTGTACGTTTCAGAATATTCCACTTTTTATAATGTGTTACATGGCATTGTAACGCAGTATTTCTACGGCATTGAAAGCACTCAAATATTGTCAAATTGCCGTGGGACACATACCTTTTAACGTTGCATACATAATTTAAGCTCGCAAATTTGGTGTCATGGCCCCTTTAAGCAAGCAGCAGTATGATGGCATACCTCAGCACATGCAGTCTCTGGCGTTTATGACCTTTGGAGAATACGGAACTTAGGTCAGCGTTCAAAACTATATGTCTTGAAACCACATGATTTCACTGGTAGGAGATGAAAAGTCTTGAAGCTGACCTCGGCTGACTTGCCCTAGAGGCCGAAGGCCAATTGCCGGTCGCCATATCTGCTTCCGTTCATCGCCGTTTTCTTTACCGTGCGCAGCTCCCATCGGAGAAGCAGCGCGTTTGACGCTTCCGTCGCTTGGCGCCGCCTTGCAAGATTCACTGTCGGGACACACTGGCGGTTCACTGGCGGGACACACCTCACTGGCGGGACACACCAGATTCACTGGCGGGACACACCTCGCGCACACGCGCATGCTGCGCTGGCGCGGGACAGTCTCTCTCGTGATCGTAAGTTCCACCAACATATGAAGCCTTGGCGATGTACGCGCAGCACCACCGGACCAGTTAGCCAACGCCATAGCTGAAGCGTCATGTATCGGTGGTTGCTTATCGGTCGTCGTGGCGAACAATCGGCAGGATCTCGACAATCCCTACAGGCTCAAGGTGGCTTATGGGGAATCATCAACCCGCTGCAGGGAGGCAGGCAAAAGCACGAGCACGTGGTATAGGAGATGGAGAGAGTTTACAGGCGTGCCAGTAGGCTTTCCAAGCAAAGAAAGTTTTCCAAGATTTAAATACCTAGCGTAAACCCTTTTGCACACTCACACACAAAATGTAAAATGCAGAATGCGGGCTCTCAACGCTATGGCATGGAGCACGCAACATTTAAGCATATGTGCTTAAATGTGCTGGGATGCGTCTGGGGTTTAATACAGGGTGCTTTTTAGCTGCACAAATTTTTTTTATATTGCCTGTGGCAGATAGCACAATTCAGACCCTTGATCCAAATTACTCGATGAGGCAGCCATTACTTATACGAGAAATGAAAATGCTTAATTCAGTAAATAACATATTTATCCTAATTACCTTTTTAAATATTTACCTCACGGCACATATTTCCATCTACGAATTGTATCTATAGCGAGTATTATAAGTCATATCTATTCACTTAGAACGAATTCTCAGGACTACGCCATTTTCAAAATAATGATTTTTAGTGTCCGACGGAATGCACTGGCGTCCCAGTTACGTTTGTGCTTCAATGTGTAAAACAGTGTTTTACTAAAAAAGTAAGTGGGACAACAGCGCATTTTTACCGCAAGTTTGACGGCGCATATCTCGGAACCAGCGCAATCCTCAGAATTGGTTCAGAGGATGGCGACATGTGTCAGAATATACACATGTTGGTGGCCTCCTTGGCAAGAAAGCGGTGTCAAGCAGGTTGACGGAGCCAAGGAGCCACTGGCAGGTGACAGAACACAAGGAATAATAAAATATTGTGGGGACAATGCATTAGGAAATAAAATTGATTGAACCATCGCAATAGGATTTGCCCACGAAACAGCATTTCTATTCAACAATGTGACCATCAAGTTAAATATTTCTATGTACTGAATGCGCAAAATAGTGAAACATTTGATCAGCATATTAGAAGTTAGGAAAAGGGAGGATAGTGGTGACAATGTCGTGCACATCGTGAGGTCGCTGTTCAGCTTCTTCAGTAGCTACGATTGAAGCACACCGAGGTACCCCTAGACATGTTAGAAGGGCGTCACCTTGAATGCTCTGTAGGACACGGATGTTAGTGTTGGCCAGCGCTGCGAGCACTGGTGTGCTATATCGCAAGTAGGAATTGCCATCGCTGGAGATGTTATGAGATGTTATATGCCACTGAGCCCAATAATGACATATGTTGCTGTTAACGCACTCCGGGCGAATTTTCGCCTTGTCTCCAAAGCTCCTGACCACTATCTCTCTCGCTTGCCAGAGAACAGACCCAAGGCAGTGCTTTTCAACGCATTTGTGGCTAACGAGCACTCTATGTAATTTGGATTATCGCCTGCAGCAAGAACGCCATCTCCTTTGTACTACCTGAAAAAGCCTCTTGTGTACCTCGCGATTCCAGGAATTGCGAAGACTAGCCTGTCTGTTGCGGCTCTCAATCAGATCACATTGGAGCTTTCACATACTTCATAAGCAAACCAAGTCCATGTTTACACGGACGGTTCAGTATCGGGAAGTTCAACCGGCGCATTTGCTATCCAATCTTGATCGGTCATCAAGTTCAAGACTTCACAGCGTCACGATCATCCACGAGTTCCTAACTTACTGCTCTTCGCGCCGCTGTGGAATACATAGAAAACGAACTACTTTACTATCACCAAAATATTCTGTGACTCTAAGACAGTCCTTCAAAGCATTCGAAGTTTACAATGTGGAAATTACGACCAATGTGTGTTCCAAATCAACTAAATTTGTTATTTCGTTGCTGATAGAGGACGTAACATAATATTTCAGCGGCTTCAGGGACATTCTGGCCCCCTCGGGAACCATCTCACCAATGACGCTGCCCGATTTGCCCCCACTGGAGCACCGGCGCTCTTTATTATACCTTTATCAAAAGTAAACGCTCCGAGAGAGCTTCGCCGTCTCGCGCGTAATATCTCTTTAGTCATTGGAATACTCCGCAGAACTCCAACCGTCGCTTTACAGTGTCGATCCATCTTTATAACTGCAGTTACGAATAAATATTTTACAACGTGACGCAGCACTGCTGCTGTGGGTGGAGTAGCTTTCACTATCTCGTGCAGCTATGATGATGTGAAGTGACCATCGACCATATACCGTACTACTGTTCTCAATTCTGCAAACAACGCTAGACTCTCCTGTGTGCTTGGAGTAGATTGTACGATCGGCCTTTGACGAAGGCAAAGGCCTTGGAAGCTTGGCCTCACAGGTGATCCGCCCAGGAAGCCACACGTGCTCTTCTGCAGCTCTTCTGCAGTTCATGAAGGCGACATACTTGAGTGTCCTATTGCGCATACGCTGGACCTTAGCGCGTGTGAATGATATAGATTCATGCCTTCTCTCTCTCTCTCTCCTCACGTTCAGGATAGCAAACAGAAAAAGGAGGGGGGGGGGGTATTTTGTAAGCGTCCACCTAGCGAGCATGTTCATTTCGTCTGCTGCTGAAGCTCTGATTGGCTGGGCTGAGGTACACGTGACAAAGAGACAGGTGCTTCCAGCCAATCAGCACTACAGCAGCAGACTAAATGGTCATGTGCGCTAGATGGACGCTTACAGAATACCCCCCGCCCCTCCAGGACGAAGTCTAGTCAACCTCCCTGCCTTTCCTTCCTTCCTTCCTTCCTTCCTTCCTTCCTTCCTTCCTTCCTTCCTTCCTTCCTTCCTTCCTTCCTTCCTTCCTTCCTTCCTTCCTTCCTTCCCTCCCTCTCTCCCTCCCTCTCTCTCTCTCTCTCTCTCTACCTATGCTGGTTCAGTAAAGTAGGTACCAGATAAGCTAATGACTGGCAAAAATAATTGGCTTTGGCTAAATTTACGTCCGACATTTACCTCCGACTATTCTGACAGGCACGTTCGATGGATCCGGCAGTGTTTTTATTGGAGTATGTCCAACGTATTTTATTGGTTTTTGCATGTTTCACATGAAGATCACCGGGCATGCGCATCCTGAACCCCTAAATACATGCTTCCCTCGCGTCAGCGCTAATTGTGTGCGTTGAAGTGCCCGAGTCGGTGCAGCCCACGGCTCAGATCGGCGTGTTCATCCCTGCTGCAACAACTGCTGCATCTTCTTTCATAACGTTGATGATTGCCAAGAAAAATTTATACCATTCGGTGAACTTCAATGCGATACGATGACAACGTGTGCTTCTCGAATATAGACCACTGATACAATTATACCCCGCTACCGATCCACACAAGTGATTGGTGCAAATGCGCCCGTGTTGCAGCATTTCACAATTACAAAGATGTTGAAGTATAAACTTCAATTCACAGATTAACAGAAACGGCAACTAACCAGAAACTAGAGAAGCGCAACTCTTTTCCAAACAGCATAGGTCCACTGACCACTCTTGAAGTCGCCTTCAGTTTTCGTTCACGAAGAGGCGCGAGTGACCCTTATCGTACCATTTGCTTTGTCGCTTAAGGCAGCTCTTTTTTGACGCTTCTTCGAGAGACTGCTTTAATCATACCACTATGCATGTGGAGACCACTAATCAAAACTTAAAAATTGGTAGCGCGAGTTAATGCATTGTATGAGACGTCGTGGTTGTGCATACGTTTAATAGCATTTCGGCTGTGTCCGCATATATCCACGTCTATTTTGATACTGTTTCGTCTACTTCAAGTAGTGAACTATGTACAGAAGGGGTTCTCCGCAAACGTGATGTAGAATTAACGTGGCTGCACTTCAATCGTAATCAGTGCTAACGCAGCTGAGCGCTCGCTTTTCTAACGACACATGCAGTGATTGTGTTGAATACGTTATAGATAAAAGGTAAAGTAGAACGCAGATAAAGTGCAGAAAGATGATTTTTAGAAACGCCGAAATCGGCAAAAGTGATTCGGCAGGAATCTGAACAGAAATGATCCCAAGTCGGCCGTTTTGTCAGTGTTGCGGTAATTGCTGTGCTTGGTTGTACAATCATCCACATTTTTTTTTCTCTCGTTTCGTTTTTTGTCGTCGGCCGTGTTCCCGTGACGAAAGCCTTTTTCGCCACTTGCGTACATCTGACAAGGCAGGATGGGAGGAAGCAATACATTCTCATGGCTGCCGGACAGCCACATGCATCGGACCGTGGGTCACGCGTTTTAGTAGGGTTATTGCGCCATACTTACATGTTTTACAGAGCACATATAAAATAAACGTAGTGTAGAAATAACGCGAGAAACGTACCGTACTTGTACACATGACCCGACGGCGCAATAGAACTGGATGTCGAGCAGAAATGAGGACGCGCTGCTGCTGTTGTTCGCCATTATCCGATATAAGTGGCAAGAAGTGTTTCGCCGCGTGCCGCAATAATAAAACAAACGAAAAACAGATTACGTGAATAAGAAGAAAAGGTACTACGACAGGGAATCGAACCAGGGTCTGCAACGTGGCACTCGTAAGTGCTACCGCCAATCTACCGCTTCTCTTTTCGTGTTTTTTTTTCTTTCATGGTACTTATTACATTAACATGCAACCCAACAAAACATTCAGCAGTTGTGCAGAGTCACTGAAAAGCGGAGACAATGAGGCTATGAGCGGGGACACAAGAGGCTACTCGTTTAGTTATTAATGGCCATCTCTCCGAACCCGTTTCTATTTGCTCTTCGGTAAAACAAGGATGCCCGATGTCCCCACTATACCCTTCGTCATTTACCTGGAACCGCTATGCTTAAGCGTAATTCAGTCGAGTTACATCCATGGCTTCAATTTACTGGGTAATGAGATAAAGGTGTTAGCTTATGTAGATGATGTAGCGTTTTTCTGCACGGATAAGCCCAGTGTTGAAAAGATTGTATCGACGATAATAGAGACATTTGGCAGCGTATCAAGAGCACGAATGAACTCCTGGAAAAGTTTAGGCTTATGATTTGGTTCATTAGCGGGTTCGTAAAATGTATATATCGCCTTGCTGCGAAACATTCTTTTATAAACTTCATAGTGAAACCTTACCGGTAAAAACATGGCTACAGAAAAAGGTTACGTATCTTTGTCTCTTCTATTAATTGCCGTCTTTCTGATGTGCCAGAGACAATTGAAGATTGTTTTATTAGCTTCAATGACACCACCCAATTTTGGGATGTTCTCCGACGGACTCTAAAGAAAGACTTCGAAATAAACACTCATACCGTGCGATAACTGCTGCCGACCTCTGATGATAATGTACCTTTCGACATCTTTTCTTCTCATGAGAATGCAGAGTTTGTGGAAAGCGCGAATGATGAACTGCACCGTCGAACCGGTTGTATCTACACGGGTGAATTTCATCCAGATCACTTTACACCTAAAATATGTTTATGGTGAACTTGATATTCACCTGGACTGGTACCCCATTTCAGAGAGGTCCTTATCCTTACCACTCTCTAAAACGGAACCAACATTTCCACCTACAGTGTGAACGGTGCCTCTTAAGCCACCGCTTCTTTAGTTGATGTACTAACCACTCTCTCAAAGCTGTTCGTTCTTTGACGCATTAATTTTCTGAACTTTGGAATTTCGAAGCGCCGATTGTTGTGCGCTTTCTACATTCTGCTCTAATCTTTAGTCCTTTGACGTAATTAATGTCTAGAGCCACTCCTGAGTGCCGTCTTTCATTAGAATAGCCAGCCTTCCGCCACTGCAGTCGGCTGTGATACGGCTCGTACATTCTCTCGCTTGCTTGCGCAGGACTCCACCTAGCGCATTTGGTGACGGGAATGCATGCGTGTATGATGATCAGCTTTGTACCTATTCAAACCACCGTACTCTGAAGGTAGCGCGAATCTTAGCGGAATGCGGTTGCGGAAGAGCACTCTCCTTATGGATCCGCCATTCTGCCGCATACATTTGAGGCTACAAATGTATTGTTCACGGGTACGTCAGACATAGCTTTAGACACTTCGAAAAGAATTAGTGCGATCAGAAATGATGCACCACTTTTCTGGTCTGCGAGTATGTACGTTGAGAGGACGTTCTATTAGCTATAAAACATTAAAGAAAAACGCTAAAAGGCGTATTATAAAAGAGGAGTACATGTGATAAGGGATATGCTTGCAAGTGTTCTACTGTTAAGACCCTGTGCTGTTGATATAAATCCTCCGTAAGATGTAGATACGGAACCTTGTTAGGGTAACGTATAGCCTCTTCTTCAAGAGCAAGTAACCTGTCGACGTTTAGTCGAGTAAGGTGCGTCATAAACAAGTTATAAGAAAACACGAATGGTTGACGGAAGAAGAAACGACACAAGGTGCGCAGCGCCCAAATAAAGTTTTTTCTCCGAACGTAATCACGAACAAGAACAAGACAGGATGAGAGAGTGCAAACTTAGTCACATGATCAAATCTAAAACGGAAGAATACAAATAGTCACTTGGTAGGATGCGGGACATGTACCGCTATAGCGCACTGAAGAGTGCTATAGTGCTCTTTATTTTATTCGTCCTAATGGACGTATAAAAGCCGCTGAAAAAGTAAATACGATACGATATTTTAAGCCGTTCAGAAACAGGCTATATAATTAAGATCTGTTTCTCTTTCTTTTTCGGCAATTGTAATACAATCAGTGCTTTCTTTTTTCTTGTGTCCGTCGCACAAGTAACATTAAACAAATCGTTCTTATAACTCATCACTGACAAGAAAACACGTTTCCGACAGGATATAATGAAAAAGCTAAAAATAGCTCTATGAGCACCGCTGGACGCAAGTCGCGTAATTTGTACAAAGGGCATGCCCCAGAGAAGCGACGGCGTTCTCGCTATATAAAAGTTTCAGCCCGCGGACTACGTCCATTCCGAGGGAGATAAGTCATCTCTGACACAGGAAGGCGGTAGCAACCGACCGCTAAATGCCACGACGAGACGAGAAAAAGATATCAGTAGAGATACATTTGAAACAGAGACCACACACACACACACACACACACACACACACACACACACACACACACACACACACACACACACACACACACACACACACACACACACACACACACACACACACACACACACACACACACACACACACACACACACACACACACACACACACACACACACACACACACACACAAACGATAAAGTAGTGGCAACGCCAAGGAAGGATACGGTTTGAACGGCGCCTCGCAGTTAAACGCCTTCAAAACACAAGAAACACGAACAGGAATGCTACTAAAGAAGGGGTGGAGTCATGGAGCGGTTCGTTCTTGGTTTTGAGCGATTAGAGCACAGCGCTTCGTGACAGGCCCGGGTCGCATTCTCCTGCGCGCTCGGCGTGGACATTGAGAGCGACGCCTGGTTATTGGGCTGCACTGGGTGGCGCTGCAGGACGCGCCGAGGAGATTTTCTTGAGAGAATCTGCAGCGGTGGGCTGGCTCCATAGAACTCCTCAGACATGCACGTTGAAAAATGGACACATGCCCCATTTTACACTGTGTAATTAAGCTTGTCGACAAGTTGGGCTGCGCGAACGTGTTTTGTCAGCTATATCGCGCACAATGAAGTGAACGCCTGCAGCATTACAGCACAGTAACATAGAAGCGTTCGGCAGAAACAACTAAAAGACCTGCGAGAATGATGAGCTCCTCAGTTGAAAGTAAACTGTCAAGAACGCTAATATTCATGGACGATGGCAGAGTGCTAGTATTCAATATTTTCGTTATTCAGATGAAAATAAATATTACAGTGGTCGCCGCTCAAATGCAATGGCTACTACTTTTCACTTGCTTATTAAATAAGGTAAAAAATAAAGAAAATCGTAAATTTTTTTGAATAGGTAACATTTGAATAACAGAAGAACATGTATCGACAGTTCGACGCTAAATCTGGAAGTCCGCTCAAGAAGTTTCACGATTTCAAGTACTTGTACATCTGAGGTAAACAAGTTTGTTTCAGACGCACACACACATAGGATTGAGGGGAGGAGGAGGAAGAAAGAGAAATCCAGAAGGCAGGGAGGTTAACCAGAATAACGCCCGGTTGGCTACCCTACACCGGGGGAACGGGAAAGGGGGACACAAAGATGACAGGGAGAGAGAGGAGGGAAGGAAAGAAGTAAATTAGCGGTGAATTCGCTGACTATTAGTCAAAGACGTTTACACAAGCCCGTCGTCCTCAAGAAGCACAGATACTGACCTACACATGTGGGGTCAATATTCCTCCCATATTGCAGCAGTGTCAAAAAAGCGTTCAAGTGTTTTTATTGCTTTGTAATGCACTTTGCACACATTGGCAAGGGCACATTATCACTTGCCAATGGCACTTGCTTGGCACTTGCCAAGTACACATTGGCAAGTGAAAAAAGACTGACGCGGATCAATTGAAGGCAGTTCTTGTTCTAGGCGCTGTCTATGTGTAATGTGCCGGCGTCAGTCGAGGAGTAGGTGGTAAAATTGTAAGTCATCGTGGCCACACGAACATGTTAGAGAGCATACGTACGCTTAACTCGGAATAAAAATGCTTGGTGTAAGCAGTTCCGAGGAGGAGACGATTTTCCAGGTAGTCGATGCGTCGTGAAAGCTGAAGTCGGGGCCAACTCTGGTACCACCAATTGAAATACATGTAAAACGCTGACATGCTTTTATCAGACAATTCCTTGAAAGATTCGGATAAAGCTTGTTGCATTTAAGAGAGAAGGTTCAATTCTAGTGACTGCAGTTAGCAAAATTTTGAATTAGGGGGTGGAACTTTTTTTACAATATTGCCGATAATTTAAGCTAAAAAACTTTAAGCACGCAATTTACAAATTCGTAACTGTGCATCAAAAACAAATATCGCACTTCCGTAAACTGCATCCGCTAGAGCATCTAAACCGGACAATTGTTATGTAGAATTGACACCTGACGTGAATTTGTTACAATATTTACAAAGGTTGCGCAAAAGTCCTACTCACTGATTAGTGGTATATTTCAGAAGGTTGTATAATACGTCCATTTTGTGCACTTTTAGGTGTATTATTAGTTGAAGTTAACAGAACTGTGATATCGTTTTTCATTGTTGAATTAGAGATGTAAACTTGACAGTTTCGTGTTTTGAAATTTTGCAATTTTCAACAATTTTTGTAAAGAGATTGACTGCCTAAGTAAAAAAAAAATGTCTTGCATACAGTCACTAGATCTTAAATTTTCTTTTTTGATGCAGCAAACGTAAAGAAATTTGGTGCCGTGGCTGCCGAAGAAAATAATTTCTCCGTTCCCAAATATTTGGATAGGAGCCCTCGAGCTTCCTCTTAAGGCCTCGTAAGATGCGCTGTATGTCGCACTTGGACATGAGAATAAGGCGGTTTTCTGAAGTGTCATGAGCCGCTTTATCATTTAATTTCCTTTTCCTTGCAGGAGCGCAGTGACTCCTGCGCTCACTGCAGTGAGCGCAGGAGTATCCGCTACGGATAGGTGACACCGATGCATCAAAGTCCCTTTCTCCTTCCAAGTCATGAGCAGTATATGACGACGAAAGAGCTGCTAGTTTGTCATTCGATACCAGGTTTGTTTTTGGCGGGTGCATTCGGGGATGTTGCATGAGGATTATATAGTGGTCGCTCTATCACTTCTCAAGATCTGTACGCCAGCTAATATTACGTGCAACATGAGGGGAAGCTATAGCCAGTTCTAGAGACCTGGCATAATTAAACCTCCATAAAAACGTTAATGAGCCATCAGTGACTATAACAAGGGTGCATCTGTCGATCGCTTTTTCAAGTGATACCCGCGAGGAGCCGCCCTGCGAGTGCTCCCCCCCAAGTAATACTGTGGGCCTTAAGATAACAGCAAGTGAGGGCTGGTCCCTGTGCCTTAGCTAAAAAAAAAAAAAAAAAAAAAAAGAACGGACGAAGGTGGATTCGGTGGTGTGTGTAGATGACTGTGAAAAGACACAAAATAGCGTCGCAGCGAGCTTCTTAATTTGAGTTTTTCAGCCCACGAGTTATGGTACGTCCGACTCCGAAGAACTTACTAGACAAGGGAGGATGTCACGTCGGACGCATTCAATTGCTCTGAACATAGCAGTGCGTAAGCGCTTATGTGCATGAATTTCTTGATGGTGTGTAGGTTACTCAATTAAAATCGAACGTCAGGACTTATACATCATGCAGCTTCATTCAGGCACAAAACGTGAAGCTGTATCGACCTGAAAGCTTCTCGAAGTCCGCGCTCTTATACTTGACGGCCACAACTGGCTGTTGCGTCAAGAAAATCAATCAATCAAGCCTCCAATCAAGCAATCAATTATTTAACGTTCCTAGGAATAACACTGACAATAGTAATAGTAATGATAACGACTTTATTTCCATGCAGCCAATTATAGAGGATAGAGAGTTTAATAGAGTTTAATAGTCTAGAGTTTAATAGTCTAGAGTTTAATATTCTAATTTTCATAATTCCTGGTCTAACAGCTGTCTCAAGTCGTTTTAAAATACATGCCTTCAGGGTAAAATCAGTTCCGAGGAATTCGCCTAATTATTGCATATTGGATATTTGAAACGAAGTTCCAACGCATCTTCTAAAACAATAGGTATATCCCATTTTTACAGCGAAGCTTTCTTTGACAACCCGAGCCCAAGAACCTGCGTTGCTCTAGAAGACGTGAAAAACGCACAGAAAGACAGGGTATTTTGGGTGTGTGTGTTGCTGCAGAGAAAGTTTAGCAGTTATACGACGAGGGGCGAAAAGGAATTGTGAATACATGCGCGGGAACGGCGAGATGCTCGGCACCCACTGCGCCGAATATTCGATGTGATTTGTGCATGTAAATAACAATTTAATATCTACCGATTGTAGCCAGCACATTTTTATTTTGACAACCCATTCTTTTATAAAAATTATCAAGTTCACAATTTTTCAACTCATAAATAAAAAAACAATATCCTAATTCTGTAAGCTTACTGCACCTATTGAGACATCTAACATGACAAAATTATGCATCATACACCGCTGTGAAATGTACCATTATTATCAAATTATGGGGTTTTACGTGTCAGAACCATGATCTGATTATGAGGCAAGCCGTAGTGGGAGACTCAGGAATTATTTTGACCATCTGGGACTCAATAATGCGCACCTAAATATAAGTACACTAGCGTTCCTACTTTTCGCCCCGTAAAAATGCGACCGCCACTGCTGGGACCGAACCTGCAACCTCGTGCGCCGCAGCGCAACTTCCAGCCACTGAGCTACCGGCGGAGACAGCTACTCAGAAGTCATGCCGCCAAACTGTGAGTACGACTTTCGCAAAGCTCTCCTAAACATTGGAATCATTTCAAGTGAGCTGAGATTTGGATGACAGACTACGCTCTAAGAGCAAAATATATTAGGACACCGGTGTAAGCACTCTTGCACGTACAAGGCC